>NW_027650849.1:0-39582 GCF_965287045.1 Carcharhinus amblyrhynchos
ATACATGCTTGGCTTTGCAACCGTGATATGAAATTAACATTTTAATAGAATTCTACACGAATTTGAGAAAAATCCTAAAGTTTTCAAGCTGTATGCTGCTCCTAATCAACTCCCCACAGTACTTTGGTCTCATCTCTTTTTGATCTTTCCAGTTTCTTCCTCGAATACTGTTACTGCATCCTTTAGATGAAAAAGGATGTCTAAAATTCTCCACTTTCTCAATGGAAGGGGGGATAGTCACAATTTAAATTACAAAAAAAATGCACTTTCTATCCCAAATCACACCCCCATTACTAATCAAGACAATACAGACTCAGGTTTCCTGCTTTGTCCCTTCTGGTAACCAATCTCTTCGGAGTTAAAAACAACAGCCAAAGAAATGTCTTCTCCTTGAGGAAATACTGGCCTCAGTTCTAAGTCCATATGATTGCTGAAGTTTTTGTTTTATATAAAAAGTGCCACTTGTTTGGGTCAGATTCCAAGTGAACAATGTTAGACAGCTGATACCCTGCTCTCAAATCAACACTAAATCCAGCTCTTTGCTACATGGCAGCAAATTCATAAGCAGCTTTTACATGGGTCAAAGTCTACTGCCAGCATGAAGGGACCAGATTTACTGTAAACTCCATGAGTCAGTGGACAAACACTGGACTCCAACCTAAATAAGTATCAGCATGAAAACACATACACTGAGGAAATTTCATGCATGAATTGATTTCTTACCATTTGTACCACTCTACTCCAACTTGGTATAGTTTCCTTCTACATTTTAAAAAAAAATCTAAAATTAAAGCATCCATTTGGTATTTATTAAATGACTTGGATACAGGGATAGAAGGCTCTGTAGTCAAATCTGATGACATAAAAATAGGCGGGACAGTAAGTTGCAATGAGGAAATAAGAACCTTACAAATGGACACAGCCAAGTTAGAGTGGGCCAAAACGTGGCAGATGAAATTTAACGTGGCTAAGCGCGAGGTCATGCATTTTCATCGGAAAAGTGGGAAGGCAACTCATTATCTAAACAGGGAGATACTTTGGGTACTCAGGTGCAGAGGGGATCTGGGTATCCTCATTCACGAGTCACAGAAAACGAGCATGCAGACACAGCAGATAATAAAGAAAGGTGAATGGAATGTTGGTATTTATAGCAAAATGAATAGAATATAAACAGTAAGGCAGTGTTGTTGCAACTATACAAAAGTTACACACTTGGAGGATTGTGCACAGTTTTGGTCCTTTTGAGGAAAGCTATAGTGGCATTGGAGGCAGTTCAGAAGAGATTTACTAGATTGATTCCAAAAATGAGGGGTTTGTTTTATGAGAGATTGAACAGTTTAGGCCTATACTCTCTGGAATTTAGAGTGAGGGGGGATCAAATTGAGGTATACATGATAAAAGGTATGGATAAAGTAGACATGGAGCAGATGCTTCCACTGGTGGGGTATTCTAGGACGACAGGTCATAGTTTTAGGATAAAAGGGACAAATTTAAAACAGTCAGTCAAGGGGAAACTACTTCTCCCAAAGGGTTGTGAATCCATGGAATTCAGTATCCCAAAGTGTGGTGAATGCTCAGACAGTGAGTAAATTTGAGTTAGACAGATTTCTAATTAGTAATGGGTTGAAGGGTTATGGGGAGAAAGCAGGAAAATGGGGATGAGTAGCATATCAGCCATGATCGAACAGTGGAGGAGACTATGAACTTATGGTGTTAACACTGCAGAGCAAGAAGGATGGACTGCAGTGATTCAAGGAGGGAGTTCACCACCTTCTCAAGGGCAACTAGGGATGGGCAATAAATGCCAGCCAGCAATGCCCATGTCCCATGAATGCATAAACGTTGGTCATAGGTATGGCTTCCTCCAAAATCCATGTGTCACAGTCCACATTTGCCAACTTAATTTCAATGCTGGTGTATAGGGTTCAGGTTTTGTTGAGTGGGGTCGGGACAGGTTGAGTCAGCGACTGATTTAATTTAGGTCAATGACAATCTTATTATACTTTTTTTTTTATATAAAGTGCAGACTGGCAGTTGAACTGTTAGCAGAGCAAGTGTTAATAACCTGTATAAACAGCAACTGGAAGCATTACTGAAAACATTCTTTGATGTTGAGTACATCTATTTACTAGGATCATATCTGCACATTTCAACATGTTGATCACATATTAAGCAATCAATCCCTCATCTGGTAAAGCGAGGGGATTCAACTGAAAATACAAAGCAATGCCTATAAAGTTACTGTTCAAAACAAAAACATGACATTTTATTTCACTAAATCAGATAAAGGAGGTAAGAGTGCATTAAATGTTTCAATTCAGCTCACCCACTTAATTTAGTCAAATTATAAATGTAAAACACAGATACAAGTGAAACACTGCAGTTTACAGTAAACAACTTCTACAATCTAAAGGAAATCATGTTCCAACATGTACTACCTAAAGTTTTGCAAAGTAATGTTCACACAATTGAGGACCCACCCAGTGTGGCTCAACCAAAAAACCCTTGAGCTTTTTAAAGGCACAAAGAAATTAATGTTTGATACTTCCTATTAGCCCATTAATTATCTTTCCCCAGTGACAAGGGAAAATCCATGCAGAACCAAAACAAAAGCAATCTCAGGGCACAGAGCAGAAATACTTTGGCAGGTCAGTTTGGTGATATTTTGAGCTGATGCAAATCTATCCAACTTGCCTCTTCAGATACCTTCCTTAATCTCCACTGGTTGTGTCCAGTCAGCCAGCTCCTCTGAGGCGCCCTGGTGTACTTTGCTTTTTTAGCAGTGCATAGCATCAGCAATTCCTTGGAGGGTAAAAGCAGAGCCAGAGTCCTGATGTCAACATAAGCACATTAGCTAAACCACTAAATGGGGATTAAAAAACTGAATTTTTCCCCTCACGAACCCAGGGCAATTGTAGTGCCTCTACTGCCATCTCAACAGATTAGAGGTGCCCCCACTAAAAATGGCTTTCCTGGTCTGTGGGGCCACCTGCTAGGTCAATTGCTAATATTTGTAATTCAATCTTCATCCAGAGGGAAATTCTCCAGAGAAGTTGTTTCCTTCAGTGTCAAACTAAAGCACATCCTAAAGTGGCATCTAACAAAAAGTACTTGTGCAATCCAAATAAGTAGCATTACCTCTGGAAATACATGCAATCAAATGGGTAAGTGACAAGCTTCCTTGTACAGACACATTTGTACTCCATCACCATTTAGACAGTTACATGGGTATGATGGGTGTACAGGGATATGGGCTGAGGCTTTTAAAAAAAAAGGGCGGCATGGACAAGTTGGGCCAAAGGGCCTGTTTCCACGCTGTAAACCTTTGACTCTAAGTCAGCCTGGGTAACATTACTTGTATCTCAGAGATAGCTAAGGACGATAGAGAATTTCCAAGATTTTACAGCACATAGGCTTCTTTTCAATCCCATCAATACTGATCCAGCTCAATTTAGATGGGAATTCCAAAAAAATCCCCCTTGCAATTACATTATGCAAGATGTGCAGACTCTAGTCCATCCACTTTGCAGTGGAACAGTGCTTAACTACAAGCGAGACAAAAGCTAATAGCTCTTTAAACAATATCACGTAAATGAGTTTGTGAGCAAAGTAATCTTTGCACTTCAACAGAATAGACGGCAGTTTAGTATAAATCTGGGAATTACCATTGGCCTGTTTAATACATTCCCATGCATCTTTCACCGTACACATATGAACTTCCAAGATTGTATGTTCTAGTTATATTGAAGCACCTCAGAGTACAACATTATCTAGGTGAAAAACTAAATATCATTGCACACTCTGATGGCCATTTTTAATGGTTTTATAATGATTTACTAGAATTCTACCAGGAATGAGGTACTTAATTATTTACAGAGGGAAGTGGAGGTTGTTGTTCTTAAAAGCAAAGAAGGTTAAGGAAATTAGATGGGTGTTCAAAATCATGAACAGTTGTTTTCAAAGCATAAAAGGAGAAATTGTTTCCAGTGCCAGGAGTTGGTAAACAGAGGGCATACCAGAAGTGACTGGAGGAAACTTTAAAAACAAACACAATGAGCTATTGTGATCTGGAATACTTGTCTGCAGGAGTGGTGGAACCAGATTCTTTTATTAGCTCACAGGATGTGGGTGTCATGGGCAAGACCAGCATTTATTGCTCATCCTAACTTCAGGATGATGTACGACTTGGAGGTATTGTTTCAATGCACCTCCCCGCCTTGTTCTTCTGGTGCTTGCAGGTTTGGGAGGTGGTGCTTGGGAGATTTACAGAACTATGGTAAAGAGGTGTGGGATTCAGATTGAAAAATAACCAGATGTGTGAACGGTCAGGATACATTACAATATACATCAACCTGGCAACATTTAAAACAGAGCATGGGTCAACCATTTCATCTGCCCTAACATTTCGCCAAGTTCTAGTCATCAGAGTAAACAATTCCTCATGTTATCAAGATTATAGTCACTGCTAATGCATTGAACATTCTGATACTCACTGTATATCAATTTAGAAATTAGCAGTTTATATAAAATCTCCCTCAAATGGTTTAGCATCAGCCACAGAATGTCAAATAGACTAATAAAATTTCAGTACATACAATCAACCCATATATATTTGCTCCAAATGGAGATTTAGCTACAGAAATATGCATCATAGTTGCAGCACCTTTCCCAAGGAGGTGATTTGACACAGCCACACAAGGAAAGGAGGATAAATAATTAAAAGCTTGGGGAGAGGCAGATTTTAAAAGGGGCATCTAAAAGAAAGAGGAAGAGTGCGCAAAAGTAGAAAATCAGTGGTTTTTGAGGGACTTCCAGAGCTTAGGACCTTGGCAACAGCCAATGGTGGAACCATGAAAAAAAATGGAGATGGGCAGATATCACTGAAGGCTGGAGAAGGTTACAGAAAGAGGGACAGGCAGTGCCAGGGAAGGAATCAAAACATGCCAAACTGCCCAAGAGATTTCAGCCACTAGTATTTTCAATTTGGTGCAGCTCAAAACCTTCCCTCCTTAAAGAACAGAATTAATTGAAAAATTAATAATCTAGTTAAATATTGTAAAGTTGTGTATCTCATTGTTCAAGTTGCAAAATTACAAAGCTTTATAAACCCATTGTCCTTATCTTCTCGTCCTATTTCATTAACAAAACACACAAGTGTACAGATTCTATCCTAGATCTGTGCAGAGTTTGCGGACTTCAGCCATGTAGCTACAATTAGTTTCAGCATCCCGGAAGACAAGGAGAAGATAAATATAGCCAGTCACCCTGCTCCTGATTGCCATCCAGTGCTGGAAAACAGTACATCAGGCACGTACTGAATTAGATAAATTTATCCCAACTCTCAAAGAATTACTACTCCTGCAAGACACAGGAGGGCCACCACCACCCAAGAATTGCATAGTGACTTGGTTTATTGCACTAGGGGAAGAGGGGGCAAAGTAAAAACAAAAGGGGGTGGAATTTATGCAACAAAACTTCGAAGACAAAATTCAAGAATTTCACATAAATAAGGGGGGGCGGTGGTGGAAGGAAGAAGAGAACTGAACAAAAAACTTGGGACATTAAGCAGTTTGACTCTTTCATTTTAAATCTGTATTTCTCTCTGCATAACACAGTCTCAGACCATGGGGCTGTTAGGTAACTTGTTCCCATTCTAGGTCACAATACACTCAGATTGGGAAGCTAGCAACTGTCCAACATGATGCTGAGGTGACCGTCCTTCCCAGTTTCTCAAACTGAACTTATACTTCTGCAGAAGTATGACAGATCGGCACATGACTTTTATATTTAATGACGTATTCAATGTCTTCAGGCACCACACCTCATTCAGCTACCAGACACCAGAATAGATGTGCCAAATTCACTAAGGCCAACTATTATACAGCACTGGTGAAAGAGTAGCACCACCCTATGAAAGCCAGCTTCAGCCCTCGATCAGCCTAAAACATCTTACACTGGTAATGAACATGTAATTATGGTGCTTTTATATTAGAGAGAAGTGTCAGACAATAAATGCATGGTTATTCCCTGTTGGCTGTGCTTGTAGTTTATAAAATAAAAACAAACAAACAAAATCAGGAGAAATCCAACAACTTCATACACCTAGATAAAGGAGATTGTATAAAAGATATCTCCTGCTGCAGCAACATGAATGCACAAAGCCAACTCTGGCACATCTCTTAATATGTAGAATGAAAGCCCACCAGACCTACTGATGACAATTGGAAACTGAAAAAGGATACGAGAAAAAGTTAGTGGAATAGGATTGAAAATATAATTGCATTTGAAGACCCAACACAGGCAAGAGGAACCAAATGTTTTTGTGCTGTAGCTCCCAGGAGTATACAGACCAATAATGCTGTTTCCACATCAGTTACCTGCATGAAGGAGTGTCTGCAACCGTCAAACAAAAATCAGAAGTGCAAGTGCAGGTTAGCTACTGCCACAGCATGAAGTCTGGATTTCAAAGCACGAGCTGCCAACCCAAACAAAACTGGCGCTCTATGATTAAAGATCAAGGCTTGACCCCCCCCCCCCCCCAAACCTAAGAAACTAAATCCTAGTCAGATACAAATCACTTTGCTTTCTTCCACACATTAATCTTTCTTGCACGCTAGACACAACCAGATGCAGCTTCAGATATGATAGCAGAAAAAAAATGCAATAGTGAAATACTCATACGAACATACAACTCGGGGGAGGATAGTCTGTCCTTCGAGCCTGCTCCACCATTTGACAAGATCATGGCTGATTGAGTTGTGGCCTCAACTACAGATTCTTGTCTGCTCGTCATAACCCTGGACTCCCTTATGGATAAGAGGTTGATTTCTACACATTTTCCCCACTCAGATGCTCCTCTTGGACAGGCAAGTTTTAAATTTGACACATACTGGGGAAAGCTACTCAATTCAGGGAGCGCCTATCTGCAATAAAGCCAACAAGGATTCAGTGTAACCTCCAGTTTACAAAACAGAATAATACAATGGCAGGAATAGCAAAAGAAATGCAAATTCAGAATTCCATTAATATCAAATTCCCAACCACTTCTATTTTACTCAAAAAAGGTATCTACTCTTTACTAGCATTACGCAAAAAGGTTTTAAAAAATTGAATGCTGGACATTTTAAGGGTGGTCTCAAGTCTGCAACATATGAACTACAAACATTACTTGCCCTACAAAGTGCTACTGCCACCTTGTGGAACACAATCACCCAGTTTAGAGTCAAGCAAATGAAAAGGGATTACATAAAAATCAAATGCAAGTTAACACCAAAGGAGGGGATTGATAGCACAAGGATATTGTTTCATTGCTCACACCTCCTGCATTATTTACTGGTATTATAGTTCCATAGTACTGGAGTCTCTCCCTCCCTCCCAAGACAATTTATAGAGAGTGTGCAATCGATTCAAAGTACACTAACTGGCAAGTTAAAATCTGGCCTCAATCATAGCATGAAGGACTCCAGCTTTACCACCCTACAAACTTTAATATGATAATATTACCAATGCAGCTGTTATGTTACTGCTCACTGCCATCTATCCATACAAGGTGAAATTTCAATCAACAGAATGAGTTTTAACATAGCTTAATTAGGAGTTTCCTGGTTTGGTTATACACGGAGTATTAGTTATTGGTAGATTTCCTAATCATTCAACAGGTAGAGATAAGTACCATTGTTTAAAATTAATCATTAAAAAGAAAACTGGAAAATACTGCCAGAAACTGTGTCATGTTCATCTTCATTACAATTCAAGTGTTTAAGCTGGCAAGCTAATTAAAAGATCACATCAAAACAGAAACTTCCTGGGCCACAAATCTCAGCACCCTCGCCAGGAGTTTTAACCTTAAATTACATAGAAAAATAGGTAGTAAGAAAAATCTTGCATTAGTTTTTAAATATCAATTTTTAAAAGGATTAATACAAAATTACTTATGGTAAAACTTTTAGCACATTGGAACAGGTGTGTCCGATAAGACAAACATTTCAGGAATTCTTGAACAACATGCAACAAACCCAATTCAATGACAAATGTCGTGACAAAGATACTTTAAAAACACATTCATCTGCCATTAATAGATTACCTGAACAAAAGTTTACTTCTCCCCCAAAACTGTAACGTCAGCTGCAGCACTTGTCTGAAGGACCTGTAAGACGGAAAGAAAGTGTGCAGTGAAGTTACAGTACGTGCTTACTGGTTTGGTCACTTCCCCGACAAGTGTTAACGCATTACTCTCCACACCATATACCTACTTCTTGGACAGCTTCCAAATCAGTTGGATGCCGCACCCATAAGTCAATTTCACTCTATTCTAGAAACAGACATTGAAACATAGAAAATGCGAGTAGCCCATCTAACCCCTTAGGCCTGCTCTGCCAGGTGCAGTGGCATAGTCATTGGCTGAGTAATTCAGAAACCAAATGGGGACCTGGATCAAATCCCACCAAGATGCTGAAATTTGAATTCAGTCAAACAAAATCTGGAATTCAAAGTCTAGTGATGACCATAGAACCACTGTCATAAATATCCATCTGGTTCACGAATGTCCTTCAGCGAAGGAAATCGGCCATCCTTACCCTGTCTGACCCATGTGACTCCAGACCCACAGCAACATGGTCGGCTCTTTAATGTTTAAATGGTTTAGCAAGTGTCTCTGTTCAAGGGTAATTAAGGACAGGCAATAAATACTGGCCCAGCCAGCGAAGCCCACATTCCATGAATGAATTTTTTAAAAAAATGATTAGCTCTATCTCAATTGTTATCAACTCCACCGATGTTCAATGCAAGAGCTTCCAAAGTTCAGAAATGAAACTTAAAACGCTGGTTTGTATTTTGGTGATTTGGAAAAAGAGAAAAGAGAGACAAAACTGAGGAAAAAAGGGTCAGTCTTGACCCTAAAAGAGAAAGTGCTGGAAAATCTCAGCACGTCTGGCAGCATCTTTATGAACAGAAAAAGAGCTGACATCGAGTCCAGATGACCCTTTGTCAAAGCAGTCTTGTAACTGTTCAAATGACAAATCATTTATTACACTTTAAAACACAAAAAAAAGCAACAGTAAAGAACAATTCCAATAATAGCATACTTAAATTACTATCCAATCCAAATCTACTTCACTAAACTCCAAGAATGCATCGTCCCCAAAACATCCCATAGGTCTTAATACAGAGCCAAATCCAGCACATAATTACCGCACAGAACCTTTAGCTTACTTTCAGGAAACCTCTTCTAATTTGGAGCAGAACTTCTGGGGCTCTAGCACAGAAAGACTTCTTCTGCACAACAGCTTAATTCTCAGAGAGCTCTGCTTTGCAACTGAGCATGCTTAAGATCTAGGTCCCTAGACTTCTAGTTCCCACTTTGCTTAAAAGTTCTGCTTCACCCCACTACTAACAACTAATCTATCTACGAAGATAGATCAGAGAAGTTGGACTGTTCTCCTTGAAGGCATTAAGAGGAGATTTGATAGAAGTAGTATTCAAAATCATGGAGAGTCTGGACTGAGTAAATAGGGAGAAACCGTTCAGCTGTATAACATGAAGACACCTGTTTACCGGTTTTGGTCTCCTTACTTGAGGAAGGATATACTGGCATTGGAGAGGTGCAGGAGGAGATTCATTCTGTTGATTCTGGAGTCGAGAGGCTCGACTTACGAGGAGAGACTGAGTAGACTGATATTATACTCACTCATTGGAATTAAGAATGAGGGGACATCTTATAGAAAGATGTAAGATGATGAAGGGACTAGATAAGATAGGAGCAGGGAGGTTGTTTCCACTGGCAGGTGAAACTAGAACTACGGGACAAGGCCTCAAAATAAGAGGGGGGCAGGTTTAGGGCTGAGCTGAGGAGGAACTTCACCCAAGGGGTTGTGAGTCCATGGAATTCCCTGCTCAGTGAAGCAGTTGAGGCTATCTCATTGAATGTTTTTAAGGCAAGGATAGATACATTTTTGAACAGCAAAGGAACTAAGGGTTATGGTGAGCGTGCGGGTAGGTGGAGCTGAGTCCATGAAAATATCAGCCATGATCTTATTTAATGGCAGAGTACACACGAGGGGCCAGATAGCCTACTGCTGCTCCTAGCTCATATGTTCTTATGCGGTTAGGTTTGGAATGCACTGAGTGCAGAGGATGAAGAGTCAATTGAAAAAAAAGGTATGAGGGAACTGGATCATTAACGTAAAAAAGGATGAACGTTTCGGACTACAGTGGAGTAGGCAGGGGAGTGGCATTTGGCAGATTTGCTCCTTCAGAGAGCTGGTGCACACATTCATGATGTGCCAAATGGCCTTCTGCTCTATAACCAATGATTCCACAATTTATAGATAACACTTTCCCAATATCCAGCTCACGTCAAGTACTAAGCAAGATGACTGCTGCAGATTTCATACCACTCCCTACACAGACCGATTTCTCCCCAAAACACAAACAGATCTGCCTCAGCGGCCAGAATATTTCAGCCTGCTCTTGTCCTACTGGTTTCCTCTTTCCTGAGCTACATTTTCACAGCTCTTTTCCTTACCTCTTGATTCAACAGTTTCAGATTTTTTGACCAATTGTTAGATTTCATGGGATATAGGGGAAGATGGCAGGTTGGATTCAAAATTGGCTCAATGACAGAAACAAAAAGGTAATGGTCAATGGCTGTTTTCGCAAATGGAAAAAACATTTCCAGTGGCTTTCCACAGGGCTTACTGTTGGGCCCTTGCTGTTTGCTGTATACATTAAAATGATTCAGAGTTAAATGTGCGTGGCATTATTGGGAAAATTGCAGATGATACAAAAATTGGCCGTGAGTTGATATCATTCTGAAGTTGACAGCTATGATTTGGTTAAGTGGACAGAGAAGTGGCAAATGGAATTCAATTGGGAAGAGAGAAAGGTTATGCATTTGGGCAAGCAAACAAAGCAAAGGAATATTTAATAAACAGCAAAGAAATTCAAAGGGGTTGAGGAAGGAAGTGAAAGACCTTTTGAGTGCACATCCACGGGCCTCTGAAGGTGACAGGACAGGTGGATAAGAAAGCACAGAATGCTTTCCTTTATTGGGGTAGGTATTGAATACAAAAACAGGGATGTAATGGTACAAAATATTAGTTGTTAGGCCACAGTTCAAGTTTGATAATAAAGGTCTGCTCACATTACACGACAGACATGATTGCTCTGGAGAGGACGCAGAGGAGATTTACAAGAATGTTGCCAGAGGTTGAAAATTTTCTGAGAGAAAAGACTGGATAGGCTAGGGTCATTTTCCTCAGAATAGAGGCAGCTAAGGGGAGACAGAATTGGAGGTGTACAAAATTATGAGGCATTTGGATTTAAAGTGATTGATTGTAAGATTAGAGGGGACATGAGGAAAAGTCTTGTCACCCACAGTGTGTGGTGGGCACCTGGAATTCACTGCCTAAGTTGGTGGTTGAGACTGAAATGCTCAACTCATTGAAAAAGGAACCTAGATCTGTACCTTAAGTGATGCAAGGAAAATGGAACTAAAATGAGCAGCTAGTTTATTTCTTCTTTTGGCCAGCACAGGCACAGTGGGCCGAATTACTACTTCTGCACCAAAACTTAGGTTTGTCTGGTCCCACAGATTCATCATATCTCCATCCATCTTCCTTGAACAACTGTCCAATCATTCTGGTTCAGCTTTTTGTTAATTCGTTGACCTACTAGACCATCTGAGATCAACTATATTACTGAGGCCCTCGGGTAACATGTAAACCAAGCAAGGATGGCAGATTTCTTTCATTAGTGAATGAGATTTGTTTTTCAAATGACAAGCAACTATTTTGTGGTCATTAAATTTCAATTCCAGAATTATATTCAATTTGAATCCAGGTCCAGGAGCAGTGCCCTAGGTGACCTGTCCAGTTACAATAACATTACGCCACAGCTTCCCCATTCTCTGACTAGTTGAACAAGTTTTTTCCTTCAACAACTTCTCAATTCCATTCACTTCCTTCAGATAAAAAACATTGCCATGGGAACCCACGAGCTCCAGCTTTTCCTATCTTATTGTAGAGATGTGGAATGCTGTTCCAATCCTATGTAAAACATCCTCCCTGGCCACTTGCTGTTTTATTAACAGCTGTGTTGCTACTGCTTCCCAATCTTTCTAACTACATTTCACATGTCCACCCATCCCTCACTGTCCTCTGATCCACTAACTCATCATTCCACTCTTCCCCCAGTTATTCCACTTCCAAATAGATTGAATATTTTACTTTCTGCTGACAAGCTTCTGAAGTATCTCTTCTCTTGAGCTGGAGGTGATGCATGCAACCCCACCTCCCCGCCCCCCCCCCAAAAAAAAAAACAGGGGTCAACAGGACCCAGAGTCTGATCTCACCAATACCTCTTCCCTCACCCCTACTTGCCTCATCTTTTCAAAATGATCCAACCACCAATAAATCTTCTTACTCTTTGCTTTGAGAGAGAGATTCCTCCGGATAGATTTCTTCACCCTTCTATAACCCCTACTTCCTCCTGTGCACACTAAATAATTGATCATTTACCTCCATCATACCACTGCCTAAGACACCTTCTGTACAAGGCAATTTACATGTATTTTTAAAATTAGACTTTATCAGCTGCTCAGAGTACTGCATCTCC
The DNA here is from genome assembly GCF_965287045.1 of Carcharhinus amblyrhynchos. Classification (NCBI taxonomy): domain Eukaryota; kingdom Metazoa; phylum Chordata; class Chondrichthyes; order Carcharhiniformes; family Carcharhinidae; genus Carcharhinus; species Carcharhinus amblyrhynchos. The sequence goes on from NW_027650849.1 coordinate 12,613, forward strand.
TATGTTGAAGAGAACAAAGGCATTTTAAAGCGACCACTTTGTCAAATGCCCCTGTCTGTACATCTGACTTGGACATTCTTGTGGTGCCCTAATGTAACTGTCCATCCTATTGCCTCTCTGACCTCTGGGCCTATGTTATTCCAAATAGGAATAAGAGCCAAAAATATTTTCCTGGACATTGTTTGTACTTAATTGCCTGTAAAACACATTGGGATGTCTGGAGATCACCAATGGCATGATAAGGACAAAGAATGACTTGCATTCAAATAGTGCCTTTCACATCAAGATGTCCAAAGCACCTTGCAGCCATTACTTGAGTTTTAATTATGCTCCTGTGGAGCACTTTGGAACATTTTACTACTTAAATGCAAATCTTTGTTATGCATCCCAGTCTGAACACACAAGTTCAGACCAAAACTCTTATTGGGAGTCCTGCTTTTTCCTTCTTTTTGGGGAGAAACATACCTAGCATGCATTTCAAGTGTAAGTAAGTGTGTGTGTGTGTGTGTGTGTGTGTGTGTGTGTGTGTGTGTGTGTGTGTTTTGAACACCAGCAACTTTATGCCTTTATCCTGCCTTACCTTAAGTGATTGTTTCCAGTTTTCTATTCGGTAAGTTAGATCATGCAATCCATCAACTTCCTCTTTCTGGTTTGAGTGTGTGTTTCCACGGCCATCTCTCCCCCTCCCCAAAACCTGACAACTATTCTGCCCCCCCCCACCCCCGACCTAATTTTCATGCTGGCAAAGAACTACACCCCAAACTGATTTTTTTTTAAAGTTACAGGTATTGACTCATCTGTACATGTGTAATATTTTCAGGTTCAAAGTCAATAGTATTTGCACACTTTAAGACAGACATTTCACTAGCTACTGACCAATGGGGAATTTCCAGGTGATTGCTCAGAGGCAACACCCAACTCTAGGAATTTGCTGTTTACATCAAGCCAGAAGTAGGCAAGATTATTTGCACTTGGCACTGGAATATTCCGTGATATCTGAGAAGTCAAATACTGTTTCCGTCACCTAAACTAGTGCTTCCCAAACTGTGGGTTGCAAGCGCAGAGGTTGCAATGGAGCTTCAACTGGAGTGTCAACGCTGCAAAGGCCCCTTAATTCCTTGCTTTTTAACCAAGTTCACCACTTGACTCTTCATTTGGGGTCATAGCAATTTTCAAGCCTCAAAACTGGGAAAACATTTGGGAAACACTGACTGAGACTGTCCACATTTATCCTTAAACTCCTCGATCCTCGTGGACTGTGTACAGAGGGGTCACATGATAATTTAAAGACTTCATAAAACAAACCATGCACAGAAAACAGTGTTTAAGAGTCAGTTTTGCTTTAAGGACGACGACAACTGCTTGTGAAAATAAGATAAGATATTAGCTATTTTTGCAGCCCAGTGCCAGTTCACAGCTGGAAGTGAGTAAGCTGCTCCCAAAGTTATTCTACATGCTGGAATAGAGTACCTGCAAATGTTCCTCGCTCCTGCCTAAAAACCAAAGTCATAACCTGGATGCCATTTGAAGAACTCCCGTGATCTTTCCTTTGAACTACTGACTTTAACCTTTGGCAAAATTCCCCCAGTTTATATGGCGTGCGAGAGAGAAAGACAGACAGATTTCATACGCTATGCTAAGACGCTTTGGCCCATTTGACAAGACTGGTTTCATGATAGGTAAATTTGTTTTTTTACTGAAAAGGCAACTAGCTAAAATCTATTTTATTCTGGGCAACAGTAGTGAAGGTAAACAATTGGCCATTTTGGTGAGGGAAATCAAACTTAAAACTAATGGTGTGGAGTAGTGGAGCTAGTCAAACAACATACTTCTCATATACTGACTGTAACAGTGTTCCCAGTTCAAATAGAATACAAGTTCCAAAATTAAAAACGTCCATCTTCCAGTGACTGCATTTCCAAAGTAATTCATTAATAGCAACACAGTTCAGGGATTCCTGACATGACGACAAGCTCTTTGCCCCCAAATAACACTCAGGCTAACATTCCCTATCACGATTTTGAAAATTTCAATTTTCTCCCTTCTCAAATGGCACCAACTCATACAGGATTACACGCAGTTCAGTGAACACTGACAGGCAATATTTTGCCCTAGTAACCACACGTGGACATAAGAAGGTCTATGCAGTCAACTGAGATCAGTGTTTTTAATCCTTTTTTTGCTCCCTAATCAAAAGGGTCTTGTGGACTTCTAGCATAAAACACGATGCTAGCCTGCTCAGTCTGTCAATCATTAACCCAGCAGTGGGGACATTGTACTTCTGTTGCCAATGGCATCTTGCCATGGCCTTGCAAAATGAAAGCATAAAAAAAGGAATAAAACTCATTACTCCACAAAATTTATATAGTTACTGTCGTAAAATAGTTCCCCCTGCCTCTCCCCTTCAAAATCATTACCATCTCTTAAAATATCCACTTTTGCAATCTTCACCTCAAAATCCTTGGATGCCATGTAGCTGTCCACAGATACTATATATCACAAAGTAGTATTTTTCTCATTAATATGCATTGTTGTTGAACTCCTTATCTAACATTTTGTTTTGGGGTTTAGGAGCTTGTAATGCCCAGACAGGGTATTGTTGGAAGGACTGTGGTAGGGACAAGAAGAGAACAGTTTTTGGAGTTGCACATTTGCAAGTACATGTTCAGGTGCATTTCCGAGCGCTCTGGTGCTATTCAGGCTGCAATACAAGCTGCGTAAGCGTGACAACACAAAGTATTTACCTACTCCAGGAGCAAGAACTCCATTTTATGGCTCTGAAAGATTTCTGATTAAACTTTATTGACAAAATGCTGGGAAATATTAAGAAAGCTGTTGACAAAAGTTGGAGATGGAATGGAGCAGATTCCTGAATATGCAGACTTAGAAACGAACAGGCTCTCGATCTGGCACTCTCAAAACATTATAAATGACTGCTAATATTAAAGATCATTGATGATAAACTCCGTCTATTAGCACTAAATATCAGAGCTCACGCTATAGAGCTGCAGAATACTGGTAAAAGGCTTTTGATGAAGCAGAGGAGAGAATTGTTACTGTCAAAAATCCAACTTCCTTGGTTGACCCTGCTTAGAATCCTTGGGAAAGCAGTTGAGTGGCATGTCAAAATTCCTTGACGATCTGAAGAACCAGGGCCAGAGGAAAAACGTCCAGATTGTCAAAAGGACCCGAGGGTAAGCTCCCCGTTAAATTCTTTGAGAGCTGGCTGCCGTGTTTCCTTAACTTATAAAGTCATATCCTGTCATGGAGGCCTAGGGGCAATGATCCTAGCCTTTACTCATGTATTTACATACTTCAAGGATTGCCAAAGAGTTTGAGGCAGCTAGGGTTAATAGGTCCTTACTCAGTGATGGAGCAAAGGTCTCTTTCTTTCAAAATTTCTCAGCAGCAACACAGAGGCGCTAGTTAGAAGACAACTGAAAGCCAATTTACTCCAACTATATCCTGCTAAACTGCAATGACATTTGATACTAAAGACGTTTTGACAATCTGGCTGAACAAGCCACTAGCTTTCAGAGCACTGCTCCTTCATCACGTGAATGGGATTTCAGTTCACAAACAGGGTACGTAAAGACTGTTAATATTTATATGCCCTGTTTGTGAACTGAAATCCCACTCACCTGATGGAGCAGCACTCCAAAAGCTCGTGGCTTGTGCTACCAAATAAGCATGTTGGACTTTAACCTGGTGTTGTCAGAGTTCTAAACTGGCTGAAGCCATGGCTTTTGTGAACTCCATGGAAGGCAATAATTTGGAGTAGCAGGCAGCAGTTCACTGTCAAATTCAGACTCTATCCATTGTCATTATAATTCCTTCCTGATTTTGTGTTGGCATTTATCATTTTTACAGGGGGTTATCTAGTAATTGAGCACTACTGTGAGTCTTAATCCTCAAAATTGGCAGGGACTTCTTCAGCAGCTCCTTCTAGTTAAGGAACACTCTGTGCAGATTGTATAACGCTGGGACTGTATAAAAATATCCTTCTTCCTTTTTCTTCTGTATGCTTATAATGGTGGTATCTGTTCTATGGGTTTCCTTTGCTCAGATCATGATAACCAAGAGCAGCACCACTACTGCTGAGAGGTGGATGAACGGCTCAATTCTTGATAAGAGGAGTTAAAATGCAAAAGGAGCATTCTGTACTCAACTTTTTGATAGCATATCTTGTCTCTTTTTTTGGGCAAGACAGACACTTTGGTGTCATTATGGAAGGTGTTAGGTATAATCCTACAGGACCTCACATTTGGTGAGGAAAACCCCCTTTGAATTAATGGCTTGGTTCACTTTGTATTATCCTGGGGTTGATGCATGCCCAGGTGAGGCAGGAAAATCTGTGTCAGTCAAGCCATATTCTGTGTGTTAATACCCTATAGTCTGGTGGAATAAGCAATGGTAGTACAGACTTTGAAACTTTGTTCCCAGAACATAGTCTTTCATTAAAGAGCAAGTTGACATAACTTTGTTGCAGAAAACTCATCCAGATGACGAGGAACACCTGAAATTGAAGAAGGACCGAGTGGGGTAGGTGATTTTTGCCTCATTCATAACTGGTAGCCAAGGAGGTTGCAGTTTTGGTTCGTAAGAATATGCCTTTTAGATTAGAGAACTGCATGAAGGATTGGGGTTGGGTGGGGGGGTTAAATGGGCTTAAGGGGCTGCTGCAAGGAGACAGCGTTTTGATAACGAAATGTCAATGACCCTCCCTCCTGAAATTATTCATACTGAAGTTTTTAAATGGAATTTGCCAAATATTAGTGTCAAACACCTTCAGAGATAGGGACTTAACTCTCATCTTAATTCTTTAATGGATAAACTTCCCATAACTCGGAATCCTCCCCCTCAACAGGCAAAGACATTAGCATTGGTATATGAGGAAGTGAGGTACTTGGATGTTTGTAGAACATCGCATCCTAAAAAGGTGAAGTGTTCACCTTGTGTTCCCCACCAATGTAAAACTAGAATTGCTTCTTTTTCATGCCAAAAAATTATATTCAGCGGTCTCCTGCTCTACAGGTATTGTGATCCATCACCTTCTTGGCTTCCTAGAATTTTTATTCAAGGGAATTCATCTTCTGTCTCGATCTTAGTCTGGTGTCAAAATTAAATCCTACTGGTTGGGCACACTCAGAACCCAAGATATTTAATATGGCCTTAGAGTTTGATCCTTCGGACTTGATTCTGGAGCTCCCAGACAAAAAGATAATCAACACCAATGGAAGAAGACTGTGCACAGTGACCCAAACCAGGAATCAAATCCAGGCCCCTGATGTTGTGAGGCAGCAATGCTAACCATTGTGCCACCGTGCTGTCCCATCTATAACTACAGAAAAAGACAGTACATAAGAACATAAGAAATAGGAGCAGGAGTAGGCCATCTAGCCCTTCGAGCCTGCCCCGCCATTCAATAAGATCATGGCTGATCTGTCGTGGCTCAGTTCCACTTTCCCGCCCTCTCCCCATAACCCTTAATCCCCTCGCTTATCAAAAACCCATCAACCCGCGTCTTAAAAATATTTAGCGAGGCAGCCTCCACCACTTCAACGGGCAGAGAATTCCAGAGATTCACCACCCTTTCAGTGAAGAAGTTCCTCCTCAACTCTGTTCTAAACCACCCCCCTTTATCTCGAGGCTGTGCCCTCTAGTCCTACTGTCCTTTCTGAGCAGGAAGAGTCTCTCCACCTCTATCCTATCCATCCCATTCATCATCTTATACGTCTCAATGAGATCTCCCCTCATTCTTCTAAACTCTAACGAGTACAAGCCCAGTTTATTCAGCCTCTCCTCATAGCTCAACCCCCTCAACTCCGGTATCAGCCTAGTAAACCTCCTCTGCACTCCCTCCAAGGCCAAAATACCTTTGCGCAGGTGCGGCGCCCAAAACTGCACACAGTACTCCAGCTGCGGCCTCACCAATGCCCTATACAGCTGCAGCAAGACCTCCCTACTTTTATATTCAATCCCCCTCGCTGTGAAGGCCAGCATCCCATTCGCCTTCCTGACCACCTGCTGCACCTGCAGGCTGGGTTTTTGCGACTCATGCACAAGGACCCCGAGGTCCCTCTGCACCGTTGCCTGCTGCAGTTTTTCGCCACGTAAGTAATAGTCCTTCCTACCACTATTCCTACCAAAGTGGACCACCGTGCACTTGCCAACATTAAATTCAATTTGCCAGTTCCTGGCCCATTCACCCAGCCTATCTAGATCCTGCTGCAGACTCTCCATACCCTCTGCGCAATTTGCTGTTCCCCCAATCTTGGTGTCATCAGCAAATTTTGACACCCTACACTCGGTTCCCTCCTCCCGATCATCTATATAAATGGTAAATAGCTGAGGCCCCAGCACCGACCCCTGGGGCACTCCCCTAGTCACCAACCGCCAATCCGGATAGTCTTGATGGGCTGAATGGCCTTTTCTGCACAGTAAGGAATCCAAGAATCTACTTCCTGGGCAAAAAGGTCTGGTTTAGTTTCTTGACTTCAAACCTTTCCTGTGTTTCCACAGAGGCTGCCATCCCCTATCAATTCAGACACAGTAGTATTCCCTGTCGCCTTATCTCAATTCCACTGTGGCCATTTGTCTCATCAAATTAAGTAGCTGAAGATACTAATAGTCCTTCCTCAGATTTAGAAGACTTTAAAGTTGTTTTTTTGTTACAATTAAAAAGGAGCGTCATTTGGAGGGGGCGGGGGCAATTGTTTTTCAAAGCTAATTAACACTCTTAAAAACCCAGCCTGCAGGTGCAGCAGGTGGTCAGGAAGGCAAATGGGATGCCGGCCTTCATAGCGAGGGGGATTGAATATAAAAGTAGGGAGGTCTTGCTGCAGCTGTATAGGGCATTGGTGAGGCCGCAGCTGGAGTACTGTGTGCAGTTTTGGGCGCCGCATCTGCGCAAAGATATTTTGGCCTTGGAGGGAGTGCAGAGGAGGTTTACTAGGCTGATACCGGAGTTGAGGGGATTGAGCTATGAGGAGAGGCTGAATAAACTAGGCTTGTACTCGTTAGAGTTTAGAAGAATGAGGGGAGATCTCATTGAGACGTATAAGATGATGAATGGGATGGATAGGATAGAGGTGGAGAGACTCTTCCCGCTCAAAAAAGACAGTAGGACTAGGGGGCACAGCCTCAGGATAAAGGGGGGGGGTGGTTTAGAACAGAGTTGAGGAGGAACTTCTTCACTCAAAGGGTGGTGAATCTCTGGAATTCTCTGCCCGTTGAAGTGGTGGAGGCTGCCTCGCTAAATATTTTTAAGACACGGGTTGATGGGTTTTTGATAAGCGAGGGGATTAAGGGTTATGGGGAGAGGGCGGGAAAGTGGAACTGAGCCACGACAGATCAGCCATGATCTTATTGAATGGCGGGGCAGGCTCGAGGGGCTAGATGGCCTACTCCTGCTCCTATTTCTTATGTTCTTAAAAAGGTTTCTCGCTGTTAACACAGAGAATGGGTGAAATTAAGGTGTGATCAGATGGTTTGGACTTGTCGAATCCACCGATTTGAATACATACAATCAATCCAAATCCAAAAGGTTTCCTTTGACTTTAAAAGGAGAGCAGGGAGAGAATAGCTTTTCCTGAGGCATCTTAAAAATGCCCTTGACCAATTACTAGACAATATAAGTTAGAGGTCAAAACACCATCATGATGCAAGACCCCATTTCTGCAGTTTATTTCAAGTTGCTTGCAGCTTCAATTCATTTCTCGGACCATCGGAGAATGCATTTACAGCAAGTGTCAAAATATTACGACATTTGAATGTGAGACACAGTTGGGGCGTGGGGCCATGACATTACCCAGGGACAGATTAGGAAAGTATGCTTTTATCATAAAGGAAATCAAAATTTCTATTAATAGATCTAATGAAGGTTAAACAAAGAGGCTACAACCTGTATAACATGCAGAACAAGGGCTACTCTCAGTCCCAAGTCTGGTGTATGAAAATTATGTGGGTATGCCGGCGTTGGACTGGTGTAAACACAGTAAAAAGTCTGACAACACCAGGTTTTAGTCCAACTGATTTATCTGATAATAGACTCACAAGCTTTCAAGGTTTCCCTCTTCGTCAGGTGAATGGAGAGTTCTGGCCTCAGACAGAGCATATAAAGCAGACAGTTTTGCAGGCCCAGGCAAGTCACAGTGGTTGCGGGTGGTGCAACATGGACCCAAGATCCCTGTTGAGACCGTCCTCATGTGTGCGGAACTTGGCTGTCAGCCTCTGTTCAGCGACTCTGCGCTGTCGTGTGTCATGGGGACCGCCTTGGAGAGTGCTTACCTGAAGGTCAGAGGCTCCTTCCACTCACATTGTCAGCCACTTCAGGTCTTGAACAGCAGGTTAAGTGTAAAGATTTGCATTCTAATCAGTAATCTCTAAACTGTCTGTGCTTTATGTGCTCTGTGAGGCCAGAACTCTCCATTCACCTGACGAAGAGGGAAACCTTGAAAGCTTGTGAGTCTATTATCAAATAAATCAGTTGGACTAAAACCTGGTGTTGTCAGACTTTTTACTGTATGAAAATTATTCAGAGCAGTATCCTTGGAAACAGAAGGTTCTGTACACTGTATTATGTTTAAATGATCAATGTACACTGCTTCATTACAAAGAAAAATCCAACAGTTGAGCCAGGAGATACATCTTCAAGTTAGCAATGGGGCTAACAGGTGGTTAGCAAGTTGCACAACAAAGCTCAATCAAGCAATTCAAATAATGTGTCACTGAACTGCTGTCTTGTCATGTTGACAATGTTGTTGTTGGTGAATAGCAGCACTAGTAACCCAGGAAGGGAAAAGAAGCAAACCGAAGAGAAAGAATAAACCAAAAATTGGAAAGGGAATGGAGGAAAGAAAAACCACCACGAGAACAAAAATACAATGAACGTGGAAACAAATTTTCAGAATGCATTACAGAAGTGAGAACTTTTTTTGTTACTGTCAGCACAACGTTCATTGATAATGCTTTCGACATGACCCAATGTATCTCAACCAGGCCAGCATTGACTTAGTGATGTCAGGAAACAAGTAGTCCATGTTTGTAGATTAGAAATCAAGTTTGGCTTCAAGTTGAATTTTCTGTTCTTGTATTTGAAAGGGTTAATGACTTCAGTTTGGTTTGATGCCTCCGTGGCAATGAAGGTTTACGACTTGAAAACAAACAGAGCTTAAGAGAAACTAGGTTGTTGCTTAGGAATCAGGGGCCAACCTAGGAGAGAACGAACCTTTTGGAGCTAGTTTTTAAACCGAACAGGATAAGGGAGTTGCAGGGAGCAGATGTCCCTAAAGAACAAGAAAGTCCAGAAACCAGGGAGTTGGCAAGTAGATTTCAGGAAGACAGTCAAGTTTAAAAAAAAACAGCTGTAAGAACCAGATTTAAAATCAGCTAGGTGAGAAGCCAAACGTGAGGTAAATCAAAAATTTGGTGATATCTTGATAGTCTGTAAAGCAGTACTATTCTGTTGCCTTGGCTAGGTACTTGAGAGATTTGTTTCGAAGCTTGAATGCATGTGGCAATTCAAGGAATACTGAAATCCTGGAAGTGGATTCTTGGTGAAGGCATCTGAGACAAAGTGTTGTTTGGGAGAGGATTCCAAGGCAAGTTTTTCCAGTGGAGTTTGGAAACCCTCATGTGGAAGTCAGAGTTCCAGAGAGACCAGATAGCTCATCTAGGGGATTTGATGTAAAAACCCATAGGAGTTGAATTGGGTGGCAAAGATCATTTGGTGTATCTGACCATAGTTAGCCTTTTGGTTTACATGGACTACTGTGTACTTACTGAAAACATGAGACTATAAGATAGATTTTATAATTTGTTTTAAGCTTACAAATCTGTGTACAACTGTTGAGATTGATGGGGTGAAGGTGTACAATATTTAATCTTAGTTACTAAAGGTGTGTTAATAGTTCAGCAGTCCGGTGACCCTGTTCATTCATGTCATAAACAAAAATAAGAGTTATGATCTATCAAGCCAGGGTTCTGCTCTGGGACCTGATTATCCAGCAGTATCGATGAGTATAGTGGCAGAGCACCCTATTAGAAAGGCTGCAACATTTCACCAATGGCTGAATAATCAGCTAAACTCAATGTGGATTTCATCTTGGAATCACAAGGCTGCTAGCAATTACGAGACCATTTCTCAGCATGAGTCAGTACGGGGGGGGGGGGGGGGAAGAGAAGAGAGAGAGAGACTAGAAAAGTAAACCTATTGTTCTTAGGGTTAGCTGCCCAAAGGATTAGTCAGTGAACTATAGCAAATAATTGCCATGTTTTTTTCAAAATCACAGGTAGGGAGAGGAGACAGGCCAAGTCTACCTCAGCTGGAATGGAGGATCAAATCCTACACTGTTGGATGCTAATCTGATCCACACATGAGTCGTCTAGCCACCTGTGCTATTATTCAGCTGTAAATCTTTCCATTCCCAGCCATCCTTGCAGTCTTACTCAATGTTTCAAATCTGTATTCATGCCCAAATTCTAGATAGAAGTGAAAAGAGACCACCCAAGGTCATTTCACAAGTTTGTTATCCTCTGGCTGCAAGCATCTCATTTGCCTGGACTACATCATGTCCTGGGATAAATACGGTTTTACCAAATATAGCAAAACATGTAGCTTAATTTTTATTTTTGTAATTCATGGCAATTTTGTAACAATTCAAAATGCATGTTAAAACCAAATCAGAAGCAGATTAGATGGCAAGTGCACACATTAAACAAACTGACACTGCTTACTGAATTGGAGGAGTGGTAAAGTCAATTTTATGTTTAAAACCTCCCCACATTAGTTCATCCACATTGAAGAGATTCCACATCGTGAGCGAAGTGGAGAAAGGATATCTTCAAATCATAGCTGTTAAACAACATTTCTACAACTCATACATTTTGAGGACAGTGGTCCAAAGTTAATGGGGAAAAAGAAAACTTAACAGTAACTTTCCTCAGCCATGGGCTTAATCAGTAGCACAGAGTTTACATCTGTTTATTTATTGACGTCACAAGGAGGCTTACATTAACACTGCAATTAAGTTACTGCGAAAATCCCCCAGTTGCCACACTCTGGTGCCTGTTGAGGTACACTGAGGGAGAATCTAGCACAGCCAATGCACCTAACTAGCACGTCTTTCAGACTGTGGGACAGGACTGGAGCACCCAGAGGAAACCCACGCAGACACGGCAAGAACGTAGACTGCACACAGATGGTGACCCAAGCCAGAAATCTAATCTTGGGTCCCTGGTGCTGTGAGGCAGCAGTGCTAACCTCTGTGCCACCATGAGTCAGACGGTTATGGGTTCAAGTCCTGCTCAAAATGAGCGCAAAAATCTAGGCTGAAATCACACTATTGATCAGTGAAGAGTGCTGCACCAGAGATGCAGTTTTCCAGATGAAACATTAAATTGAGATCTTGTTTTCTCAAATGTGAATATCAAAGATCAGGTACTATTAGAACAAGGGAGCTATCTTATCCCCAGTGTCCTGGCTGATATTGTTCTCTCAAATTGTCATTAAAACAGATCAGGTCATTATCACAAATGTGGGAGTTTACTGCACACAAACTGGTCGCAGTGCTTCTGACATTACAATAGGGACTACATTTTAAAAATTGACAGTAAAGTGTTTTGGAGCAGAGCACATGAAAATATTACATAAATGCAAGCTTTCTTTCTTATACCCCATCACAATGGCTGGTGTGTTCATTGGATGCAATAAAAGGTGCATACACAATATCGTTAAATGCTGGTTAAAAAATCTTAATATCAGTGAACATGGAAAGAGACTGAAATTGGGCACGAAGGAAAATAGCACACAACCTGATTCACTGCTCAAATTAAAAACTTGAGTATTCCTCCAGTTTTCCCCCTTTGGATTAAAAACAGGCAATGCTTGCAGGTAGGAGAATGGAAAGGAAAAATTAAAATGTTATAACTACACGAGATGCCATCGCCACATGAAACTCCTAAAAGTTACAGAAGCACATCTCACATGCAACACAAGAAAATTGGGAACAGGTTACCAGTTCCATTGATATCAAAATGAAAAACTGAAGAATCACCCAAGCACAGACAAGAGCTAACCACAGTAACATGGGTAATCCCACATCCTATAAAACCAGGCAGGACGAAGTAAAGTGAATGCGGCTAAGTAATACCTTGGGACATTATATCAAAAGGAACCCTATGAATGCAAGCTGTTGTTGAGATCATTCTTCAAAAGTATGTGTTGGGGAAAGGGGAAAAAAGGAAATATGGCATAAAAAGAGGGAGGCAAAAAAAAGACTTCTGCTTGGAAGAACACATCCTGATAGTGATTGATCTCTTCCAATTGAGTCCTGTCACACAATGGGTTTTCTGAAGACTCTTTCACAGGTGGTGTTTGGCTTTGATCAGCAATTGTTGGACAGGACCAACTGCCCTCAAGAAGATGGTGCTGAGCCCCTTCCAGAACCGCTGCAGTCTATATGGCATACCCACAATAATGGCAGCATTTTAAGAATGGTGATATAATTCCAAGTCAAGGTGGTGTGTGTGTGTTTGGAGGGGAATTTTTAAGTAGTAGCACTGCTTGTCCTTCCAGATGATAGGAGTCCACAGGTTTGGAAGGTGCTGTAAAGGGAAGCTTGACAAGTTGCTGCAGTGTACCTTGTACATGGTACACAATGCTGCCATTATCTGCCAATATTTAAGATGGTAGATGTGATGCCAATTAAGCAGGCTTTATCCTGAAGTGTTGAGCTTTTTCGAGTGTTGTTGGAGCTGCACTCATCCTGCCAAGTGGGGAATATTCCATTACACTCCTCACTTTTGCTGAGTTTCCATCCAGCTCAAATGAACTCCTCGGATGCATACAGCACGGAAACAGGCCGTTAGTCCCATCATGCCTATATTGGCAATTTATGTTTGAAATGTTCCAACCAAAACAGCAAGACAATTTTATGTAGGCCTTGTCCATAACAGCCAGCATATTAAAAATAATTTTCAGGTATTTGTTTTGACAAAGCAGTAGCATAACCCAACTGCAAAATGGGACTTTGCAATGCTTCTAAAGAAAGTACAAGATAATAGTAATTGCTGCATAAACTGCATGACACAGGTCAGTTATTGTTGCAAATTAGGTACTGATTTTACACAAGTACAGCAGTTACTGAAATTAATTTTTAAAAAACAGAATGGGAAGAAAATAAGGTTAAAAGGCTGAGGATAAGCACATTTCCCACTTGAAAAATAATGGCAAATTAAGATATATAACCCAAGGGTCAAAAGCCTCCCTTGAAGCGTTGTGCCTTGTGGCATAAGGTTGTTACAAGAGCGTGTGACAATGAAATGGTTTTGCAAGAAAAGTAACAAATCTAATTTAAAATTAAAAGAAGCATGTTTCAATAGGTAGGTACATTTTAGGTTCCTGTTTGGCTTCCAAAACTATTTGTCTAATATTTGAAGAAAAAAATGCCCATTTGTCCTCAAAGTGGTATCAGCCAAGAGGATTCACTCAAGTAAAAGTATATCTTTACCTTGCACTGGCATACTGAAATCAGTTTTGGGATAGATTGTGAGCTGGACAGTATGGTGGTAGTGGTTAGTGCTGCTGCCTCAGTGCCAGTGACTTGGGTTCAATTCCCAACTTGGTCTCTCTGTCTGTGTGGGTTTCCTCTGGGTGCCCTGGTTTCCTCCCAGTCCAAAAGGCGCAAGAACATAAATAGGAGCAGAAGGCCAACTAGCCCTTCGAGCCTGCCCCGCCATTCAATAAGATCATGGCTGATCTGTCTTGGCTCAGTTCCACATTCCCACCCTCTCCCCATAACCCTTAATCCCCTCTCTTATCAAAAACCCATCAACCCGCGTCTTAAAAATATTTAGCGAGGCAGCCTCCACCACTTCAACGGGCAGAGAATTCCAGAGATTCACCACCCTTTGAGTGAAGAAGTTCCTCCTCAACTCCGTTCTAAACCGTCCCCCACCTTTATCTTGAGGCTGTGCCCCCTAGTCCTACTATCCTTTCTGAGCGGGAAGAGTCTCTCCACCTCTATCCTATCCATCCCATTCATCATCTTATACGTCTCAATGAGATCTCCCCTCATTCTTCTAAACTCTAACGAGTACAAGCCTAATTTATTCAGCCTCTCCTCATAGCTCAACCCCCTCAACTCCGGCATCAGCCTAGTAAACCTCCTCTGCACTCCCTCCAAGGCCAAAATATCCTTGCGTAAGTACGGCGCCCAAAACTGCACACAGTACTCCAGCTGCGGCCTCACCAATGCCCTATACAGCCGCAGCAAGACCTCCCTACTTTTATATTCAATCCCCCTCGCGATGAAGGCCAGCATCCCATTCGCCTTCCTGACCACCTGCTGCACCTGCAAGCTGGGTTTTTGCAACTCATGCACAAGGACCCCAATGTCCCTCTGCATCGTCGCCTGCTGCAGTTTTTCTCCACGCAAGTAATAATCCTTCCTATTAGGTGCCCAGGTCATGCTAAATTCTCCCTCATAGTACCCAAACAGGCGGAATGTGGTGACTAGGGGATTTTCACAGTAGCTTCATTGCAGTGTCACTAACAAGTGAAAGTGTTTACATTTCCACCTTGGGTGAGTTTGTAATTTTGCATCTGGATTAAAAGCTTTCATACACCCACTCACTTGTGATACTATCTGCTTTTTCCTGAGCTCCCTGCGAAAAAAAACCATGTATTATTTACCAGCTTAAAAAAGGTGAGGCAATGCCCTGCCCAAGTATTGCTGCCAATACCACCCAGCAAAAATTTGCTACAAGATGCATGAGCTCACTTGAATGGATTGCTCCTTCCGTTTTATTCTTCCCATAAACTGGTTCAGAATGAATTGTTCCCAACACAAAATGTAATCAGAGTACAGAGTACAGAGTACAAAAGTTAGACAACTTTTAACCAAACAAAAAAGGTTTTAGAATTGTCGAACTTTGCCCATTGATGCAGTGTTAATCAGAAGCTACAATAGCCAACTAGCTTTATCAGTTACTCTTATCTACAGTACATCCGCACCTTAAAATTGCAACACAAAATATTCACTCCAATGTCCCAAAACTGAAGTTTGTTCCCTCATGCAAACTTTAGCAGAACATTATGGGGACAGAAATCTCTTGTCCAAATTAATATTCTGGAATGTCACCTTAACCATTGAAGGGAAAAAATAAAGAGCACAAATATTTTGCCACAAATTCCAAGGTGGTTTTCTCAATTTGAAAACAAAGGTCAATTTGCAGTCATTTAACAACAAGAGTTCAACATGCTGTTTCTTTCAGTTTTGAACAAGATCGGAGGAAGCAATTTGCATCTATGCAACTTAATTCACAACCTCAGGATGTTCCAAAGCATTTCACCAATGCAACTATACAATGGCAACAACAGTTCACAACAGGGTGACGGACCAATTCTAAAATCAACAAGGCTAGAGGAGCAGAACAAAGTGCCAGCCAGTGCTGCTGTTCCCTTGAGGCTGAGTGTCTGCACAGTCACCAAGGATGTTTGGGCAGCAGCAAAAGGAGATCTTCAGCGATCTCTCCAGTCATTGCCCACAGGAATTTGGGACAAAAAGCATCCCAAAAGCCCACGAGGGACAGGAAATTAAATTCCGATAATGTAGTCAGAGTTTCTTTCTACACAAATTAAAAAGAGCAATTGAAACACCATTAAAATACGTTTGAAAAATACAACGACATTTGCCTGATGGACACTGGAGACTACAGCAAATGTATCAGTGTGCGACTCATTCTTCTCTGGAGCATTGAACCTGGTGGCTGTGGCTGTGGTGAGTGACTGATTTAAAGTAAAAAAACTGCTTTTTTTCCTGTACTTCCGGTTCTCGGGGCTTGTTAGAGTGTAGTTTACTTCCGTACTGGAAGTTAGGCCAGGGGATTGTCGTTAAGGGGGAGCGGGGGGTATAAATAAGGGGTAGCAGCATAGAGCGGGCAGCGTAGTGAGTGGGAACTGAGTGAGAAGGGCTTTGGCTCGCTGGGCTTAGGAGAGAGTAGGCTTAGAGAAGGTGAGAGACAGATTTCTACCTTTGGGCACTTACAGGAGGTTGGGACATGGTAGGGAATATAGGGAGGAATGTAAGTTGCGTCAGGTGCCACATGTGGGAGTTCCTGGTGGTGTCACGTGTCCCCAAGGTCCACATCTGCAGTAAATGTTTAGAACTGCAGCGCTTGAGGGCCCAGGTCAGGCAACTCGAGGGGCAGCTGGAAGATGCGTTTCTAGTCAGGGAGAACGGGGAGATAATGGCTGGGAAACATGAGCAGGAGGAGGTCTCAAGGGCTGAAGAGAAGGGAGGATGGACGACTGTTAGGAGGGGAAAGAGGAAGAAGAAGAGTAGTCGGGGTCCCCTGGCCTCCCCAGAGGCCCCCCATGGTTCGTCGACAGGGGCACAGAAAGATAGGCAGGAGGAGGTGACTGACTTAGAGGGACAGAAGGGGGCTGGCAAGGTGATAGTGGTAGGGGACGGGAGGGTCAGAGGTATCGATAGGAGGTTCTGTGGACAGAGGCGTGACTCCAGGATGGTGGTCTGCCTCCCTGGAGCAGGGGTCAAGGATGTAACGGACAGGGTAGAGGGAATTTTGAAAGGGGAGGGGGCACAGGCTGAGGTCATAGTACATGTAGGGGAGGGGGACATAGGAAGGAGGAGTAGGGTAGAGGTCCATAGGCAATTTAGGGAGTTGGGGGCCAAACTAAAGAGTAGGACCTCTAGGGTGGCACTCTCTGGGTTGTTGCCCAGTACCAGCAGGGCAAAGAATGACAAGATCATGCAGCTGAATGCATGGTTGAGGGATTGGTGTAGGGTGGAGGGCTTTACTTTTGTGGATCACTGGGAGGTGTTTAGGAGAGAAGGGCAATTGTACAGGAGGGCTGGGGAGAATTTGAACGGGAGGGGAACTAATGTCTTAGCGGGGAGGTTAGCTGGGGTGTTTATGAAGGGTTTAAACTAATATGGAGGGGGGGTGGGGAGGTGGCTGGGAGAGAGTCGGGTGAAAGGAAAAGTATCAGGGAGAAGGAGGTTCCGAGGGACACTCGTGGGTTGAACTGCGTCTGTTTCAATGCTAGGAGTGTGGCAGGGAAAATGGATGAGATTAAGGCCTTGATGTTTGTGAGGCAGTTAGATGTGGTGGCTGTAACGGAGACATGGTTACGGGAAGGGCAGGACTGGCAGCTGAATGTTCCTGGGTACAAGTGTTTTAGGTGTGACAGAGGAGGGTTGAAGAGAGGTGGAGGGGTGGCACTGTTAGTAAAAGGAGAACATCACAGTAGTGCAGAGGGAGGACAATATAGAAAAGATAGGGATTGAGTCACTGTGGGTGGAGTTGAGGAATAAAAAAGGGGGGGATTACGTTGCTAGGGGTGTATTATAGGCCACCCAACAGCCCGAGGTCAGTGGAGGAAGGCATTTGCAGAGGCATTTTAGATAGGTGCAGGAAGAATAGGGTGGTTGTAGTGGGGGACTTTAATCTACCTGGAGTGAATTGGAGCGGGCCTAGAGCTGGGGGTACGGAGGGAGAGGAGTTTGTGAAATGTGTTTTGGAAGGGTCTCTAGAGCAGTATGTAACTAGCCCGACTAGGGGAGGGGCTATACTGGATTTAGTGTTGGGTAATGAGCCGGGGCAGGTGGGAGAGGTAGAGGTAGGCGAACATGTGGCTAATAGTGACCACAAGTCCGTCTACTTTAGGATAAAAACGGAAAGGGACGAGTGCCGGCCGAACGGGAGTGTGAACTGGGGAAAGGCGAACTATGGCAGGATTAGGAGGGAGCTGCAGGACACTGATTGGGAGGGACTGTTAGCTGGCAAGTGGGAGGCTTTTAAGGGCAAAATGAAATGGTTGCAGGGGAGGTATGTTTCGGTTAAGCGGAAGGATGGGAAAGGTAGGATTAGAGAGCCGTGGATTACAGGGGGTATTGAAGACTTGGTCAGGAAGAAGAGGGAGGCGTATGTTAGGTCGAAATGACTGGGTACGGAGAGAGCGCTGGAGGAATATAGAGAGAGTAGGAGGGAGCTAAAAAGGGGAATTAGAAGGGCGAAGAGAGGGCATGAAATGGCTTTGGCTGGTAGGATTAAGGAAAATCCAAAGGCATTTTATTCCTATATTAGGAGCAAGAGAGTAGTTAGAGGGAAAATTGGTCCTCTTAAGGACAAAAGTGGGGAGATATGTATTTTGAGTCGGAGGGAATGGGGGAGCTCCTGAATGAATACTTTGCGTCGGTATTCACGAAGGAGAGGGGTTCGGAATCGTGCGGTCTGTTAGGAGGGAGCTGAGGATCAGCTGCAGGAAATATCTATTACGAGGGAGGAAGTGCTCGGGCTTTTAGGTAGTGTAAGGATGGATAAAGCTCCAGGGCCTGATGGTATTTATCCCAGGCTGCTTAGGGAGGTGAAAGATGAAATTGCTGGGCCTCTGGCGCAAATCTTTGTCTCTTCTTTGGACACAGGTGAGGTCCCAGAAGACTGGAGGGTAGCAAATGTGGTACCGCTGTTCAAAAAAGGTAGCAGGGATAACCCTGGAAATTATAGGCCGCTGAGTTTGACATCGGTGGTAGGGAAATTAATGGAAAAAGTACTTAGGGGTAGGATGTATGAGCATTTGGAGCGTTGCGATCTGATTAGGGATACGCAACATGGCTTTGTTAGAGGGAGGTCTTGCCTTACGAATCTGGTGGAATTCTTTGAGGAGGTGACAAAAACGGTTGACGATGGGAGAGCCGTTGATGTCATCTATATGGATTTCAGTAAGGCGTTTGACAAAGTCCCTCATGGTAGGCTGGTAGAAAAGGTTAAGGCGCATGGGATACGAGGTCAGGTAGCTAGGTGGATTGAGAACTGGCTGGGTAATAGGAGACAGAGGGTAGTAGTGGAGGGGACTTTGTCCGGCTGGAGGCCAGTGGTGTGCCGCAGGGCTCAGTACTGGGACCTCTCCTCTTTGTAGTATACATAAATGACTTGGAAGAGAGCGTAGGTGGTGTGATCAGCAAGTTTGCTGATGACACCAAGATGGCAGGGTTGGCGGGTACCGAAGTGGATTGTGAGGTGATACAACAGGATATAGATAGGTTGGTGCAGTGGGCAGATAGGTGGCAGTTGGAATTTAATGCTGACAAATGCGAGGTGATGCATTTTGGAAGGAATAATGTAGAGAGGAGCTATGTGATTAAAGGTAGACAAATTAGGCGTATAGAAACACAGAGGGACCTGGGAGTGCAGGTTCACAAATCCATGAAGGTTGCAACACAAGTGGAGAATGTTGTCAGGAAGGCTTATGGAATGCTAGCCTTTATAGGAAGGGGGATAGAGTATAAAAGCTGCCGTCTAATGCTTCAGTTGTATAGAACGTTGGTTAGACCGCATTTGGAGTACTGCGTCCAGTTCTGGTCACCTTACTACCGGAAGGACGTGGAGGCTCTGCAAAGGGTGCAGAGGAGGTTTACCAGGATGTTGCCTGGCATGGAGGGGCTGGGGTACAAGGAAAGGTTGGAGAAACTGGGACTGTTCTCCTTGGAAAGACGGAGATTGAGGGGGGACATGATAGGGGTATATAAGATACTGAAGGGAATAGACAGAGTCAATAGTGAGAGACTGCTCCCTAGATTGATAACAAATACAAGAGGACATGATTTAAGGGTGAGGGGGGGAGAGATATAATTTGGATATGAGAGGAAGGTTCTTTACGCAGAGTTGTGGGGGTATGGAACACGCTACCGAGTAGGGTGGTGGAGGCGGGAACATTGGACTCGTTTAAGGTTCAGTTAGATAGGCACATGAGTGAAACGAGGATGGAGGGTTATGGTAGGGGTATTAAATAAGGGTTAGAACCTCGGGATAGACCGGAAAGGCAGGCTTGTGATTAACGTTTTTGTCTTTTATTCCGCAGGTGGAGATCCACCTCGTTGTCAAACGAGGGGCATGCACATGGTGGGTCGTGCGTGGGCTACTCTTGGAGGTTCCAGGAGTGGCCTAGTACTTCGTGTCGGTGTGTGTGCTTGATCCTGGACCAGTAGAAGGGCGCCGCAACAGCTCGGTGACTAGCACTGCTAGTTGTGCAGATACGTGGATTTGGGCCTGTGTCTGTGGGAGTTCGTGCATTCTCCCTGTGGATGCGTGGGTTTCCTCCGGGCGCTCCGGTTTCCTCCCACACCCCAAAGATGTGCTCTTAGGCTGATTGGTTTTACCAAATTGACACTATTCTCCCTGAATCTGGCTAAGTCAGGGGTTCTATTCGTAGACACGCAGGGTAGAATAGGTGTAGGGTGATGTGGCAGCACGGGCTTGTTGGGCCGAAGGGCCTGTTTCCCGTGCTGCGTTGTTCTTTGCGACTGTGACCAACAGCCTATAAAAGGCACTGCTTTATGGACTTCCATCCAATCACCTATCTATTTCAAAATCCTGAACCCTCCTCCATCAAATGAAAATTACACCAGGAGAGCACAGAATTATTATACAAGTTTCAACATAACACCACAAAGCACAGTCAAGCTATCCAATTTGGGTGAAGTTAGGTGCAGGAGGCATTACTTCATCTAACTCCAAATTGATGGAGAAGATACTGAGAGGCAGTATTTATGAACATCTGGAGGAGGTATAATAGGATTAACAGTCAGCATGGCTTTTTCCAAAGGCAGATCATGCCTTACAAGCCTGATTGAACTTTTTGAAGATGTGACTAAACACATTGAAGGAGGAACAGCACAAGATGTAGTATTTCTGGCCTTGAGCAAGACATTTGATAAGGTGCCCCATGCAAAGTTTATTAAGAAAGTGAGGGGCCATTGCTTTGTGGATCCAGAACTGGCTCACCCACAGAAGGCAAAGAGTGGTTGTAGATAGGTCTTTTTCTGCATGGAGGTCGGTCACCAGTGGAGTGCCCCAGGGATCTGTTCTGAGACCCTTGCTGTTTGAGATTTTTATATATGACCTGGATGAGGAAGTGGCAGGATGGGTTTGTAAGTTTGCCGATGAGTCAAAGGTTGGAGTGTTGTGGATAGTTTGGAGGGATGTCAGAAGTTGCAGCAAGACATTGATAGGATGCAAGACTGGGCGGAGAAGTGGCAGATGGGAGTTCAACCCAGGCAAAAAAGTGTGTGGTAGTTCATTTTCGCAGGTCAAATAGGATGACAGAATATAATATTAAGGCTACGACTCTTGGCAGTGTGGAAGATCAGAAGGATCTGGGGTCCGAGTTCAATGCTCAAAGCAGTTGCACAGGTTGAAGCTGTAGTTAGGAAGGTGTATGGTGTACTGGCTTTCAATTAAGGAATTGAGTTTAGGAGTTGAGAAGTAATGTTGCAGCAATATAGGATCCTGGTCAGACCCCACTTAGAGTACTGTGCTCAGTTCTGATCGTCTCGTTACAGAAACGACGTGGAAGCCATAGAAAGGGTGCAGGGGAGATTTACAAAGGATGTTGCCTGGATTGGGGAGCAAGCCTTATGAGGATAGGTTGAGGGAGCTTGGCCTTTTCTCCTTAGCTAGAGGAAGGATGAGAGGCGACCTGGTAGAGGTAGAGGTATATAAGATGTTGAGAGGTATTGATCGAGTGGACCGTCAGAGGCTTTTTCGCAGGGCTGAAATGGTTGCCACAAGAGGACACAGGTTTAAAGTGCTGGGGAGCAAGTACAGAGGAGATGTCAGGAGTAAAGTTTTTCACTCAGGAGGGTGGTGGGTGAGTGGAATGGCTGCCAGCAACAGTGGTGGAGGCAGATTCGATGGGGTCTTTTAAGAAACTTTTAGATAAGTACATGGAACTCACTAAGATAGAGAGTTATTGGTAAGCCAAGTAATCTCTTAAGGTAGGGACATGTTCAGCACAACTTCGTGGGCCGAAGGGCCTGTATTGTGCTGTAGTTTTATGTTTCTATGTTACACAAGGGACTGAACCAGAGACCCTATTGCTCTCAGGCTGTTGGCAAGGCAAGCATTAATTCCTATCTCTCAATGCACAGGAACGTGGCAGACTTTTCAGAACAGCTCTAATCTTTTTAGGTGATATTCCCACAGTTGAGCTATCGTTGTCTGTTGGATAAATTTACTGAGCCACCAGGAGAACTCTAGCAATTTTCTGGCGTACATCAGAGCCATAAAAAGTTTGTACATGAATTTACACAAAACTGCAATGTACATCAAAATATCAAATACTAAAAGCATTGAAATATCCTCTGAGAAGTAGGAGTTATAAAGCAGCATTGCTTGTGAATTGTATGTTACTTTGTGGCTATAATTTATAGCCAAATAATCAGATCATGTTACTAACAGCCAATGCAATGTGCCTGCCTAGTTTGGTAAGATTTCTTGTAAAAAGCTAGTGTTAACGTTTTAAATTCAAAAAGAAAACAGTTCTCTACAACATACTATGAATTGGACATTTGTCAAATAGATTTCATAGAATATCAAAATAATTCTAAACTAAAAAATATTCAGAAATTTATTTTAAAAAAATTTACAAGGGCAGATATATCAAGTCTACAATACCAACATCAGGTATTGCATAGACAGATGGCGGGGGGGTTTCAATATCAACTAGCGACTATGGATAATGCAGATCTCCAAGGTGATAGGATATATTGTGCACAAAATTTAAAAGAAACTGACATTCTTCCAAAAATCAGAATACCCTGACAACCTGATTTGATCAGCCACCCAAATGACTAGATCACAAGTATTTCCAGATTGCACGCAGATGACCAACTGGTCATGGGGATTCTTGAATTTGCATTTGTAGTCACGTGGTCTGGATCTGGGATCACTAAGTTTCAGTTCCCCAATAGAATAGAACCATTGACTACACATCATTCTGAATGTCTTTACTGGACCCAATCTACCCCCATTAGACGCGGACAATAAGAAACATGCACATGCGTGCATTTTACAGAGGAATGGAGGCAAGGCAATCCTGATTAAAATAGAAGGCTGCCAGATCAAGTGTGACATAAAACATGCAACAATGAATCAAGGCTAACTACTGAAGTACACCTTGGCTTTTAAAAGAAACTTTTTCAGACAACACTCTTGGTTACAATCTGTTTGTTAGTGCATAATGTTTCTGTTTAATGACCTGAAGTGTTCCATAATAGATGGCAGAGCTCAAATCTGCTTTTAATCTCCCATCCTACAAAACAACATTTATGCCAGGTGCAGAACTGTTACTAAATCAATTGTGAAGTGAAGTGATGTAGCACTCCCACACTCAATTTGGATATACAGAAAATATTACACTGAGCAGGAAATTCCATCCAAACTATTTAGAAAATATTGTGCAATCAATTGAGGATGACATCAGTTAAAATCTAGCTCTTGCTAGCCCTGCTCTTGGAACAAATATTGTCAGATGAACAGCCCAGATGTCCACTACTCCTTGGTAGAAATCACTGTAGTACAACGGTCTGACATAGAAAAGGGCTAATGTGGGACTGGGTACAGTACAAACTGCCTAAACAGCAGTCTTGTTTTTACTGGAAAGTAACATCTATAGAGGCAAGTTCCTAGCTTAAACAACATACTGTATGCAAGTAAGTGTTGAGTAGTTAAACATATCTATTGAACTATAAATATCTTAGTCATCTCAAGCTGTATCCTTCAGCCAAGGTTACACATGGAATACATGTATTTGTTGTATTATCATCAGTAAATATCTAGGAACACTTGCACATTAGTTCCAAGGTGCCACACTTAATAGCTGCAATAGGGACAGAAGTGACGTGTACATAAATCAGTTCAATCTTGCTCTTCTTTTGAACCAGATAGCATGGCCAAAGTAAACAAAGTTTCTGATCGTTGCAAACCTAAAAAATGTGATGTCGAGGGCAGCAACAAAAAAAAAACAGCATGGTGGCAGCAAGTATCTGAGTAAACCTACAAGCATTTTAAATTGATTGTGCAGATTTGGAAAAGCAACCTTTATTGCTAGAAGAAAAACATTTAAAGAATCGTGCAAAAAAAAAAGGAAATGTCAACTGGCACAAAAATGAATGCACAGGCTCAGCCCACAGTGAAGTGGGAAGCTGATTATATCGTAGAAGCATTTGTGAAGTGCAGACTGACATTCAGTAGCTTCCTAAAAAGGCACTAGCAATTGGGGGGGGTGTCAGCTATACCCTTCTGTGGGCAGTGGATACAGCATTTTTTAAACATCTGGGAGGTTATTAAAGAGGACAGAAAATATCCAGATAAAAGTTTTGAAATATCACCTATCTTCAGCCAAAAATTGAATCAGATCTACCAGTCTCAGACAGGAATTAGGTGAGTCAATTGATAACACTAACAAAATTTTAAATGCAGCTGGAAAAGTTTAAGTTCATAGATGAAGTGCTGATTGAGTACTGCAAAACCCCAAATTAATCAAAGTACCAATTGGGAAGGATAAGCTCACAATAATCACAAGCTGCAGACAGAACACATGAAGCCACGAGTGGACAGATGAATACACCAGCTACTCAACGGCAGCAAGGTAGATGCGGTGCAGCAGCAACAATAACAAAAGGAGGTACACCAGAGAAAAGGACATGCAGGAGCTGAAGATGGCCACATGAATTCAGACAGAAGTATTCTGCATATGAAATCAATCTGCAGATGTTGTGGAATAGCCAATAATTGGGAAAAGATGCACAGAACAACAAGGAGTCAGTGGTAGATGAGACACCAGAGCCAGAGAAACTGGGCAAATGGACCAGGTAAAGAAACCAAAACATCCATACCCTGGGAGGTGGTGGCAAGTTTTACTACATGATAGACATAGAAACAATACCAGATGGCTGCGTGTAACAGTTCCCAGAGAAAAAAAGGAGTTCACCAACTATTCAGATCTGAAAGAGGAAGAGAAAAGCCTGAAACAACAAAAAGGTGAAAATTGATATTGGGGTGCAGAGTATCATCCTGCTCAAAACTATACCAGAAGATCTTTTCTGAAAATTTAGAAGAAAATGGTCATCCAAAGAAACCAAGCAATAGCATATTGGGAAAAAAAAAACAGATTTGACAGCAAGGAACAACCCAAAGTTAACTACACTACTGAAACAGATGGTCCTGCTGTCCAGATCATCTCAATAAACCATTACACAGAGAGAGAGACAGAGAGAGAGAGAGAGAGAGAGAGAGAGAGAGAGAGAGAGAGAGAGAGAGAGAGAGAGAGAGAGAGGAGAACAAAAGGTGATTTCCATCATAGTGAGAGAGAAGCCAAATGGATGGCTCAGGATTTGCCTGGATTCCAAATATCTTAATCAAGTCATTAAGAGAAATCATTACCCTATCTAACATTGGAAACTGGCAGGAGCAACAGTTTTCAGCACCACTGCAATGTGAATCAAGACATGAAATCTTCAGTTGACAACATTTAACTGTAATACTACTAATGGTATTGTGTAGGGATCTTGTCAGCAGTGAGTTTAAGCATACTTTATCATGGGATTTCACATGAACAGCAGAATGACTGTATATTTGTGCTTGTAAAGTCTGTTTAAAAGCAGCAAGGTGCTTCAAAATAATCAAAACAAAAACAGAAATACTGAGCATTCATTGAGCACTATGTTGATTATCTTCCCCATCATTTAACCAGATAGCTAAACTATTTACTGGTGCAGTCAAACCATAGTGTCTCTTAGTCAGGGTCCAGAAAGTTCAGGTCAGGTTCTAAGCCAGTTCCAGTTCATATTCTAATTCATAGACACATGCCAAAGTCAGATAGTCAAAAACTGGTTGCACACCAGCCACCCTCTATGTCTGTTTACCTCTGCAGGCACTTAGGGAGCTTGAACAGAGGCACTTGCCTTTTTTTAGGCCCACCCTGAATGTTCCAGTGTGATGCCTTCTGGGCAATGTAGTGCATGTCCCCCACTGTGTACTTCCGGCCAACAGGCAATGAAACATACATGCAAGTACCACCCTTCTGCATTACACACAGGCTTTGGATAGTACAAATTCCTGTGCCAACCTATTGCCCTTGAAGGGCCAGCAGAAAAAGTAGAGACGACATACAGGAGGTGGAAAGGGCAGTCAGCATTATAGATGATATCCAGATATACGGTGTTGATGACCATCTACACAAAGTCATGGAAAGAACTAGGGTCAAGTTAAACAGAGGTAAATGCATCGTGACAGAATGCTAGTTCTTTGGAATGGTGTAGAGACCTGAAAGAATTGTTATCTCTGGGATGGAAACCCCAGGAGATGAGTTGAGACGTTTCCTTGGTTTGATCCAATACAAGAGCTCTTTCATACTGCATATATCAGAGGGCACAGAGCAAACCTGCAGGAGCTGATCAAACACGGTACAGAGTACCAGTAGTCAGAATTGTGAGAGGAATAGAGTTTCAACGAACTTAAAAAGCTCATATGCAAGGAGGCAAAGAAACCTATCATTCTGCAAGTGGGTGCTTCTACAAAACGACTGCAAATAGCCCTGGTACAAGAGGGAAAGTCAATAGCATTTACTTCCAAAGCTCTCATCTTAGCAAGTTCAGGTCTGCCAAATAGGAGGAGAGCTTTAGGCAATCATGCATCAATGTGACAAGTTCCATACATAAATCGAGAGAAGAAAGCGAGAGGACAAAGTTCATAATGGATAGTGATCATTGTCCACTGGAGCTAATCTGTACAAAAACACCCGTAAGATTACAGAGGTTACTTGAGGCTTCAAGAGTTATGATTTTACTCAAATACAAACCACTAAGAGAAGTACTGCTGGCAGATACCCTCTGTTGCCACCACAGGAGAAATACAAGATAGAAGATCTAAATATAATGATGCATCCCCTTGTGAATTTCAAACTGAGCCACGACAGATCAGCCATGATCTTATTGAATGGCGGGCAGGCTCGAAGGGCTAGTTGGCCTACTCCTGCTCCTATTTCTTATGTTCTTATGAGACCAGCAAAGACAGTTACAGATGCTGTCTCAGCAGTTGATCAAGCGGTGGCATGCTAAGATACAAACACAGCCTGCAATACAGGTCCATCAGGGATGATGATAT
>NW_027650850.1:0-7500 GCF_965287045.1 Carcharhinus amblyrhynchos
CTGAGTAAAGTCCTGCCTCTGATTACAAGTTTTTATGTTTTGAGTTGGTCTGAGGCATGTTAAATAACAAACTTGTTCAGTTTCTGCCCTTATTTATCTCATTGAAGCGTGGAAGACTTGAATGGTATTTAAATTTGATTTATTATTGTCACAGGGATACAGTGAAAAGTATTGTTTCTTGCGCGCTATACAGACAAAGCATACCGTTCATAGAGGAGGAAAGGAGAGGGTGCAGAATGTAGTGTTACAGTCACAGCGAGGGTGTAGAGAAAGATCAGCTTAACGCGAGGTGGGTCCATTCAAAAGTCTGACAGCAGCAGGGAAGAAGCTGTTCTTGAGTCGGTCGGTACGGGACCTCAGACTTTTGTCGTGAACATAGCGCAGCCCCATCACGCAAACCAGGGAAGTCTTGCTAAAGCTCGGCACTGGTTAGACCCTGCCAGGAATACTGTGAAGAGTTTCTGTCTCCACCCCCACCCCCCCCGCCACCTAAGGAAAGATATACTGGCATCGGAGGCATAGAAACTGGAAGCAGGAGGAGGCTATTTGGCCTGCTCCGTCGTTCGTTATGAATTCTCGGCTGAGTATCAAGTTCAACATCCTGATTCCACCACCACCACCCCCCCCCCCCATATCCCTCGATCCCTTTCGCCCCAAGAGCTATATTTAGTTTCTTCACAAAATCACACAGATGTTTTGGCCTCAACTACTTTCTGTGGGAGTGAATTCCACACATTCAAGAAATGCCCCCTCACTTCAGTTCTAAAAGGTTTACCCCCTTATCCTCATCCCTAGTACTGGACTCCCCACCCCCCCCACTACGGGGAACATTCTTTCTGAATCTAACCCTGTTAGAATTTTATCAGTTTCTATCAGATCCCCCTCTCACTCTTCTAAACTCCAGTGAATGTCATCCTAACCGACTGAGTCTCTCCTCATACGACAGACCTGCCGTCCCAGGAATCAGCCTGGTAAACCTTCGCTGTGCTCCCTCTATAACAAGGAACATCCTTCCCCAGATAAGGAGACCAAAACTGCACACAATACTCCAGGTGTGGCCTCACCAACACCCTGTACAATTGCAGCAAAACATCCTTATCTCTGTACTCAAATTCCCTCGCTACGAACATAGTATTTCCCTTCTTTACAGCCTCCTGTACCCTGCGCGCTTACTTTCAGTGACTGATATGCGAGGACTCCAAGATCTCCCAATTTACACCCCGTTCAAGTGAGAATCTGCCTTCCTATCATCGCCACCAAAGTGGATAACCTCACGTTGACCCACATTACACTGCATCGGCCGTGGAGTACGGTCAAGTCTTAATGGTGTGAAACATTTAAGGGCTAGGATCAGGAGGAGGCCATTCAGCCCCCCCCCCCACCTTTCAATCTGCCGCCCCCGTTTGATACGATCGCGTTGATCTCATCTGGGCCTCGGTTCAACTTGTCTGCCCGCTGGCGGCCGGGCGAAGGCAGCTGGTCGACTCGGTGCGGCATCGTGCCCGCCGAGGTGGAGGGGTGCTGTTCGACCGGGTGGGGCGTCATGGCTGGGGGCCGAGCGAAGGCAGCTGGTCGACGCGGTGTGGCATCATGCCTGCCATGGAGTGTGGGGTGCTGTTCGACTGGGTGGGGCGTCATCGGTGGGGGCCGAGCGAAGGCAGCTGGTCGACCCGGTGTGGCATCGTGCCTGCTATGGAGGGTGTGGTGCTGTTTGACTGGGTGGGGCATCATCCCTGGAGACAGGTGAAAGCGGCTGGTCAACTTGGTGAGGCATCGTGCCCGCTGAGGAGGAGTTGGGGGTGGGTGGTGCTGTTCGACCAGGTAAGGCATCACACCCCCGTTTCCCCACCCCCATGGCTGCACCTGAGCCCAAAGGATGGTAACTCCGCCTCCCCTAGCCATGCCCATTGGGCAATGGGGCTGCTCTCTCAGCCAATACCCTGTTACTGTTGTCCTAGACCGGCCCACTCCCGTGTTGATTGGCAGCCGCCTGCGCCAATGGGCTTTCACTGGCGTCGCTCAGTCCACCGTAATTGGCCCGCCTTGCTCTGATGGACGTGTCTCCTGACCAATAAGGGAGCTACGTCGTCCCTTAGGGCCGGTCCAGCCCTCCGATTGTTCCCAATTGGTCCAGACGTCCGTCAATCAAACCGCTCGGTCCAATCGGCTGTCCCATTCCCGCCCCCGCCTGTTCGTGGCGGAAAGAAGGCGGGGCGTGGATGATTGGGATCAAGGCTGCCCAATCCGGGGCCGCTCTGCCCCACCACCTCCCAGCTCATTGGCGGAGGCGGGTAGTGGTAGAAGGGCGACCAATAAGGAACCAGCTGTCGACTAGTCCCGCCTCCCTCCTAAGGCCTCCTACTGTGATTGACAGAGCGATGCACCAATCAGATAGAGGGCAGGTTGTCTGCCTCTTCTGATTGACGTCCCGCTGCACCAATCAGATGGCGGGCCGCCTCATTGCCGTCCCTCCAACCTTATCGGCGAGACGGCGCCCATCCAATAGGGACCGTCTCCACTAGTCCCGCCCACTTCCATTGCGCCGCCCATTGTGATTGACTTCGCGCCGCACCAATCAGTTGGTGGGCGGCGTGATTGACGTCCTTCTGCACCAATCGCACAGCAGTGCTGGCAAGCCAGAGCGACGGCGCTGTCCAATAAGAAACCGCGTCTTCCTGACTGGGCCCACCCCCTCCTCTGACGGACGTCTCTCGGAGCCAATTGGAATGCGGTACGGCTAATTGACTGACAGGAGGCGACCCAATCGGATGCAGAGCCCCGGCGGTGAGGGGAAACAAGGGTGTGATCAACCAATTGGGAAGCTTGCTTCAGATCATTCCGCCCCCCCCTACCCCGGCACGTCCGGTGACGCCAATCAGTAACCTGGCCATCTGATTGACGTGAAGCAGGACCAATGGGTGACAGTATGCAGATGGTCCAATACGGAGCCTCTCCTGCAGCAATCCCGCCCCTTTCTAACCCTCAGTGGCTGATTGACATCCTGCTGCACCAATCAAGGGGGTGAGGTTCCTGATTGACATTCGTTCGCACCAATCCACTGGCGAAGCGCGATGGGCGGCTATCCGTAGCCTGAGTGGACCAAT
The DNA here is from genome assembly GCF_965287045.1 of Carcharhinus amblyrhynchos. Classification (NCBI taxonomy): domain Eukaryota; kingdom Metazoa; phylum Chordata; class Chondrichthyes; order Carcharhiniformes; family Carcharhinidae; genus Carcharhinus; species Carcharhinus amblyrhynchos. The sequence continues at coordinate 3,105 of NW_027650850.1, forward strand.
GGGGAACTTCCCATTCTTTCGCCGCGCCCCTTCCATTGTCCTCATTCTGATTGACGACTCCCTCCACCAATCGGGTGGTGGTGCGCAGCGGGACCAACCAATCGGAAGCCTCGTCTGAAGCAATCCCGCCCCTTCCGCTCCCCACTCATTGACATTCGGCTGCGCCAATCAGCTGGCGACGTTGCAGATTGACGTCTCTGTACAACAATCGTGCGGCGTCGCAAGTGGGCGGGTGGTCCAGTTGACCAATGGGAACCTCCTTGCCATCAGCCCCGCCCCTTCCTGTGTCTTTCTGTGAGTGACATCCCGCTGCAGCAATCAGCCGGCGGCAATCGTTGATCGACGTCCCGATTACTCAATCAAGTTGCGGTGGTGGGGCAGACCAATGAGAAGCCGCTCCTCCAGCCTCCCACCCCTCAGTCTTTGATTGACATCCAGTTGGTCCAATCAGCAGGCGGACCCGCTGACTGACGGCCGCTCTGACCAATCGGATAGCAGTCAGCGGGAGGGCTGGGCGCCGTTCTAAACCAATCAGGGAGCCGGTGGGCGAGTTCACGGCTTCACCTGGGGCCTGGAGAGGTAAAAGGGGTTTGACCAGGTTTAACTAACCAGGAGGGGGTTAACCAGGTTTGGCTAAGCAGGGGGAGGGTTAACCAGGTTTAACTAACCAGGAGGGGGTTAACCAGGTTTGGCTAAGCAGGGGGAGGGTTAACCAGGTTTAACTAACCAGCAGGGGGTTAACCAGGTTTATCTAAGCAGGGGGTGGCTTAACTAGGTTTAGTTAACCAGTGGGAGGGTTAACTAGATTTAAGTAAACAGGGGGAGGGTTAACCAGGTTTAGTTAACCAGACTGAGGGTTAACCAGGTTTAGCTAACCAGATTGAGGGACAACTAGGTTTCAATAACCTGTGGGCATATGAACTAGGTCTAAATAACCAGGGGGAGGGTTAAGCACCTTTAAATAACCAGGAGGAGGGTTAACCAGGTTTAAACAAGCCGAGGGATGTTTACCTAAGTTTAAATAACCAAAGGAGAGCATTAACTGTGTTAACTAAGTTGAAGGTTGAAACATTTTTAAAGCTAAGTTTAAATAAGCATAGGGCAGCTTTAAATAACCAGGCTGGGGATTAACTAGGTCTAAATAACTAACAGGAGGGCTAAGGGGGTTGAACTAACCAGCAACAGGGCAGATCGGTCAAGGGTGACTGGGAGGAGCGTTACTCTGGTTAAATAACCAGTGCCAGGGCTAACCAGGTAAATATAATCACCCGGATCGTCAACCAGTTTAAGTGGTAACCGGGTGAAGACAGCCAAGGCTGTGGTCAATGGGTTCCCGAGACAGGCGGGAAGGGTAACCAGGTTTAAATAACTAGCAGAGGGCTTAATCAGTTAAAGGTAACCAGAGGTGGGTTAACCAGGTTTAAATGTACAGGTGGGAGGGTTAACCGGTAGCGAAAGCTGGGGTGGGGAGGGTTAACCGGCTGTAGTTCAGGGTTAATCAGATGTTAAAAGAGGGTCAAGTTAGGCAGGTAAAGGTAACCAGGGAGAGATTAACCTGGCGTAACCAGCCTGGGAGGCAGTTGAGTGTGGCGGTGATGCCTCCTGCAGTCGGATAGCTGGAGGGGAACAGGTTTGCTGATGGCTAACAATTAATCTCTCTCCATCTCCCTCTCTCTGTCTCCCTTTCAGCGATGGCAACAGAGGTAAAGGTGAGCTGTCAGTCACTCGAGCAGTTCTTGGTACTCGCCAAGACAGTGCGAGGGGCGGCCCTCGTAGCCCTCATCAACCAACTCCTCGAAGTCCCTGGGGTCTACGTCTTCGGAGAATTCCTGGAGATTCCCAACATTCAGGAGGTGCGTACGCAGAGGGAGCTTTACTCTGTATCTAACCCCATGCTGTACCTGTCCTGGGAGTGTTTGATGGGGGGACAGTGTAGAGGGAGCTTTACTCTGTATCTAACCCCGTGCTGTACCTGTCCTGGGAGTGTTTGATGGGGGGACAGTGTAGAGGGAGCTTTACTCTGTATCTAACCCCGTGCTGTATCTGTCCTGGGAGCGTTTGATGGGGACAGTGTAGAGGGAGCTTTACTCTGTATCTAACCCCGTGCTGTATCTGTCCTGGGAGTGTTTGATGGGGACAGTGTAGAGGGAGCTTTACTCTGTATCTAACCCCGTGCTGTATCTGTCCTGGGAGTGTTTGATGGGGGGACAGTGTAGAGAGAGCTTTACTCTGTATCTAACGCCGTGCTGTACCTGTCCTGGGAGTGTTTGATGGGGGGGACAGTGTAGAGGGAGCTTTACTCTGTATCTAACCCCGTGCTGTATAGTGTCGAGGGAGTTTTACTCGGATGGAGGGCGAGTAGGGGGGGAGAGAGAGAGAAAGAAAGGGGGAATGAGGGGCAGGAGCGAGTGAATGGGGCCTACAGGACGGACTGAGGGATACTGAGAGAGTGTGTGGGATTGGAGAGAGGGGGGAAGCCTGGGGGAATGTGAGTGTAAAGAGACAGCACAGTGGGTTAGCACTGCTGTCTCACAGCGCCAGGAACCCGGGTTCGATTCCCGGGGGGGGGGCACGGTGACACAGTGGGTTAGCACTGCTGTCTCACAGCGCCAGGGACCCGGGTTCGATTCCCGGGGGGGGGGGCACGGTGACACAGTGGGGTTAGCACTGCTGTCTCACAGCGCCAGGGACCCGGGTTCGATTCCCGGGGGGCACAGTGACACAGTGGGTTAGCACTGCTGTCTCACAGCGCCAGGGACCCGGGTTCGATTCCCGGGGGGGGGGGAACGGTGACACAGTGGGGTTAGCACTGCTGTCTCACAGCGCCAGGGACCCGGGTTCGATTCCCGGGGGGCACAGTGACACAGTGGGTTAGCACTGCTGTCTCACAGCGCCAGGGACCCGGGTTCGATTCCCGGGGGGGGGGGGCACGGTGACACAGTGGGTTAGCACTGCTGTCTCACAGCGCCAGGGACCCGGGTTCGATTCCCGGGGGAGGGGGCACGGTGACACAGTGGGTTAGCACTGCTGTCTCACAGCGCCAGGGACCCGGGTTCGATTCCCGGGGGAGGGGGCACGGTGACACAGTGGGTTAGCACTGCTGTCTCACAGCGCCAGGGACCCGGGTTCAATTCCCAGTCTTGGGTCACTGTCTGTGTGGAGTCTGCACATTCTCCCCATGTCTGCGTGGGTTTCCTCCAGGTGCTCCGGTTCCTCCCACAGTCTGAAAGACCTGCTGGTTAGGCTGCACTGGGCCGTGCTAAATTCTCCCTCAGTGTCACCCGAACAGGAGTGTGGGCGACTAGGGGTTTTTCACAGTAACTTCATCGCTGTGTTAATGTAAACTAACTTGTGACACTAATAAATACACTTTTTTTTAAAGTGTGTAGATGTTGGATGTCATCAAGTCTCTCTCTCTCTCTGCCTATAGTTAATGACGGGACCGTACGCCCCTTCATATCAACTTCTCAGTTTATTTGCTTATGGAACATTTTCAGATTACATGGGTAAGTTAAAACTCTCACTGGGGTCCCCCACACACACTGACTCTCACTGGGGTACGGGGTCCCACACACACTGACTCTCACTGGGGTACAGGTACCACACACACTGACTCTCACTGGGGTCCCACACACACACTGACTCTCACTGGGGTCCCACACACACACTGACTCTCACTGGGGTCCCACACACACACTGACTCTCACTGGGGTCCCACACACACACTGACTCTCACTGGGGTCCCCCACACACACTGACTCTCACTGGGGTCCCACACACACACTGACTCTCACTGGGGTCCCACACACACACTGACTCTCACTGGGGTCCCCCACACACACTGACTCTCACTGGGGTCCCCCACACACACTGACTCTCACTGGGGTCCCACACACACACTGACTCTCACTGGGGTCCCACACACACACTGACTCTCACTGGGGTACGGGTCCCCCACACACACTGACTCTCACTGGGGTCCCACACACACACTGACTCTCACTGGGGTACGGGTCCCCCACACACACTGACTCTCACTGGGGTCCCACACACACACTGACTCTCACTGGGGTCCCACACACACACTGACTCTCACTGGGGTACGGGTCCCCCACACACACTGACTCTCACTGGGGTCCCACACACACACTGACTCTCACTGGGGTCCCACACACACACTGACTCTCACTGGGGTCCCCCACACACACTGACTCTCACTGGGGTCCCCCCCACACACACTGACTCTCACTGGGGTCCCCCACACACACTGACTCTCACTGGGGTCCCACACACACACTGACTCTCACTGGGGTCCCACACACACACTGACTCTCACTGGGGTACGGGTCCCCCACACACACTGACTCTCACTGGGGTCCCACACACACACTGACTC
>NW_027650850.1:12500-39551 GCF_965287045.1 Carcharhinus amblyrhynchos
ACAGTGTAGAGGGAGCTTTACTCTGTATCTAACCCCGTGCTGTACCTGTCCTGGGAGTGTTTGATGGGGGGACAGTGTAGAGGGAGCTTTACTCTGTATCTAACCCCGTGCTGTACCTGTCCTGGGAGTGTTTGATGGGGGGACAGTGTAGAGGGAGCTTTACTCTGTATCTAACCCCGTGCCGTACCTGTCCTGGGAGTGTTTGATGGGGGTACAGTGTAGAGGGAGCTTTACCCTGTATCTAACCCCGTGCTGTACCTGTCCTGGGAGTGTTTGATGGGGGGACAGTGTAGAGGGAGCTTTACTCTGTATCTAACCCCGTGCTGTACCTGTCCTGGGAGTGTTTGATGGGGGTACAGTGTAGAGGGAGCTTTACTCTGTATCTAACCCCGTGCTGTATCTGTCCTGGGAGTGTTTGATGGGGGGACAGTGTAGAGGGAGCTTTACTCTGTATCTAACCCCGTGCTGTACCTGTCCTGGGAGTGTTTGATGGGGGGACAGTGTAGAGGGAGCTTTACTCTGTATCTAACCCCGTGCTGTACCTGTCCTGGCAGGTGTTGAACTTGAAGAAGACACTGAAGGCTACCGGAGGGTCTGTGCAGGAATCTGAACAACACGTGATGGAAACCAGGGAACCCGCAGCTCCCCCCGACCAACGCCAGTCCAGCAAGAAAGCTTCCAAAGTGAAAGGGTAAGCCATAGAGGGGCTGAATGGCCTCCTCCTGTTCCTGTATAACAAGTTTAATTAAGTCTCTCTGTTAGTTGACTGGATCTTTCTGTTTCTGTTGCAGACTGCGAGGAAGTGGGAAGATCTGGTCCAAATCAAATTAATGATTCATCCCTGGCTGCATATTTATCCCCCCTCCTCTCTCTCTCTCTCTCTCCCCCTTAATCCATCACACTGTCTCTCTCTGTCCCCCACGCTCTCTTTGTCTCTCTGTTTCTGTTTCTCTGTCTCTCTCTCTCCCTCTCCCTTTCTGTCTCTCACAGCGCCAGGGACCCGGGTTCGATTCCCGGGGGGGGCACGGTGACACAGTGGGTTAGCACTGCTGTCTCACAGCGCCGGGGACCCGGGTTCGATTCCCGGGGGGGGGGGCACGGTGACACAGTGGGTTAGCACTGCTGTCTCACAGCGCCAGGGACCCGGGTTCGATTCCCGGGGGGGGGGGGGGGGGGCACGGTGACACAGTGGGTTAGCACTGCTGTCTCACAGCGCCAGGGACCCGGGTTCGATTCCCGGGGGGCACGGTGACACAGTGGGTTAGCACTGCTGTCTCACAGCGCCAGGGACCCGGGTTCGATTCCCGGGGGGGGACACACGGTGACACAGTGGGTTAGCACTGCTGTCTCACAGCGCCAGGGACCCGGGTTCGATTCCCGGGGGGCACGGTGACACAGTGGGTTAGCACTGCTGTCTCACAGCGCCAGGGACCCGGGTTCGATTCCCGGGGGGGGGGGACACGGTGACACAGTGGGTTAGCACTGCTGTCTCACAGCGCCAGGGACCCGGGTTCGATTCCCCGGGGGGACACGGTGACACAGTGGGTTAGCGCTGCTGTCTCACAGCGCCAGGGACCCGGGTTCGATTCCCGGGGGGGGGGGCACGGTGACACAGTGGGTTAGCACTGCTGTCTCACAGCGCCAGGGACCCGGGTTCGATTCCCGGGGGGGTGCACGGTGACACAGTGGGTTAGCACTGCTGTCTCACAGCGCCAGGGACCCGGGTTCGATTCCCGGGGGGGGGGGGCACGGTGACACAGTGGGTTAGCACTGCTGTCTCACAGCGCCAGGGACCCGGGTTCGATTCCCGGGGGGGTGCATGGTGACACAGTGGGTTAGCACTGCTGTCTCACAGCGCCAGGGACCCGGGTTCGATTCCCGGGGGGGGGGCATGGTGACACAGTGGGTTAGCACTGCTGTCTCACAGCGCCAGGGACCCGGGTTTCATTCCCAGCCTTGGGTCTCTGTCTGTGTGGAGTCTGCACATTCTCCCCATGTCTGTGTGGGTTTTCTCCGGGTGCTCCGGTTTCCTCCCACAGTCTGAAAGACCTGCTGGTTAGGCTGCACTGGGCTGTGCTAAATTCTCCCTCAGTGTAGCCCAAACAGGAGTGTGGGCGACTAGGGGATTTTCACATTAACTTCATTGCAGTGTTAATGTCAGCCGACTTGTGAGACTAATAAATAAACTTAAAAACTCTCTTCCCCATTTCTCTTTTTGTCCGTCTATGTCTGTCTCTTTCTCTCTCCCCCCCCCCCAGCCCCTCCTGTCTCTCTCTCTCTCCCCCAGCCCCTCCCCCCCCAGCCCCCCTGCCTCCCTCCCTCTTCCCCCCCCCAGACCCCCTCCTCCCTCCTCCCCGCTGCCCCCCCTCCCCTCCTTCAGACCCCCCTCCCTCGCTCTCCCTCTCTCTCTCTCTCTTCCTCCCTGTCCTCTGTCTCTCTCTGTGGGGTGTGTACAGTGAGACAGTGATCTGTGTCAGAGAGTAATGGAGGGTGCGTGTGAGTGTGTGTATAAGCGTGTGTGTGCGTGTGCGTGTGTGTGTGTGTGCGCGCGCGCACGATCGTGTATCGGAAAGCAATGCTCAGGACAGGCTCTTTGTGAGAGAGAGAGAGAGATGGAGCCTGGTCCCAGCAGACACCTCCATTGATGTGAACCCTACGGTAGCACAGACTGGGTCTGACTGCACTCTTTACTGCGACCCCCCCCCCCCCCCCCCACCCCAGCTGAGAGCCGGATCACTCCTGCAGACTCTGCAGATAATGTAGCTATCACTGCTCCGTCTCTACGCAGGTCCGCATGTGTGTGTGCGTGTGTGTATTATTAAAGAGTTAAATTCTTTATCTCTGTAACTGTATCAAAATCTACACATTAAAATATTATGACTTCCACGTGACTACATCTTTACGTGTCCTCTGTGTGTGCGAGGGTAAGGAGCTCTGTATTGTACCTGTCTCTGGGAGTGTTCGATGCTGACACTGGGTATAAAGTGGGGAGGGGGTTGGGGGGGGGGTTACACTGTCAGGGTAATGTAGAGGGAGCTCTGTATTGTACCTGTCTCTGGGAGTGCTCGATGCTGACACTGGGTATAAAGTGGGGAGGGGGTTGGGGGGGGGTTACACTGTCAGGGTAATGTAGAGGGAGCTCTGTATTGTACCTGTCTCTGGGAGTGCTCGATGCTGACACTGGGTATAAAGTGGGGAGGGGGGTGGGGTGGGTTACACTGTCAAGGTAATGTAGAGGGAGCTCTGTATTGTACCTGTCTCTGGGAGTGCTCGATGCTGACACTGGGTATAAAGTGGGGAGGGGGGTCGGGGGGTTACACTGTCAGGGTAATGTAGAGGGAGCTCTGTATTGTACCTGTCTCTGGGAGTGCTCGATGCTGACACTGGGTATAAAGTGGGGAGGGGGGGTGGGGGGGGTTACACTGTCAGGGTAATGTAGAGGGAGCTCTGTATTGTACCTGTCTCTGGGAGTGCTCGATGCTGACACTGGGTATAAAGTGGGGAGGGGGTTGGCGGGGGGTTACACTGTCAGGGTAATGTAGAGGGAGCTCTGTATTGTACCTGTCTCTGGGAGTGCTCGATGCTGACACTGGGTATAAAGTGGGGTGGGGGGGGGGGGGTTACACTGTCAGGGTAATGTAGAGGGAGCTCTGTATTGTACCTGTCTCTGGGAGTGCTCGATGCTGACACTGGGTATAAAGTGGGGAGGGGGGTGGGGGGGTTACACTGTCAGGGTAATGTAGAGGGAGCTCTGTATTGTACCTGTCTCTGGGAGTGCTCGATGCTGACACTGGGTATAAAGTGGGGAGTGGGGTGGGGGGGGTTACACTGTCAGGGTAATGTAGAGGGAGCTCTGTATTGTACCTGTCTCTGGGAGTGTTCGATGCTGACACTGGGTATAAAGTGGGGAGGGGGTTGGGGGGGGGGTTACACTGTCAGGGTAATGTAGAGGGAGCTCTGTATTGTACCTGTCTCTGGGAGTGCTCGATGCTGACACTGGGTATAAAGTGGGGAGGGGGGTGGGGTGGGTTACACTGTCAGGGTAATGTAGAGGGAGCTCTGTATTGTACCTGTCTCTGGGAGTGCTCGATGCTGACACTGGGTATAAAGTGGGGAGGGGGGTGTGGGGGGTTACACTGTCAGGGTAATGTAGAGGGAGCTCTGTATTGTACCTGTCTCTGGGAGTGCTCGATGCTGACACTGGGTATAAAGTGGGGAGGGGGGTGGGGGGGGTTACACTGTCAGGGTAATGTAGAGGGAGCTCTGTATTGTACCTGTCTCTGGGAGTGCTCGATGCTGACACTGGGTATAAAGTGGGGAGGGGGGTGGGGAGGGGTTACACTGTCAGGGTAATGTAGAGGGAGCTCTGTATTGTACCTGTCTCTGGGAGTGCTCGATGCTGACACTGGGTATAAAGTGGGGAGGGGGGTGGGGGGGGGGTTACACTGTCAGGGTAATGTAGAGGGAGCTCTGTATTGTACCTGTCTCTGGGAGTGCTCGATGCACATTGTACTCTCCAGCAACCAGTCCTAACCTAGTCAATCTCCCCTCGTACATCAGTCCCGCCAACCCAGGAATCAGCCTGGTTAACTTTTGCTGAACTCCCATGACAGCAAGAATATCCTTCCTCAGACGAGGAGACCAAAAAAACTCTCCCTCAAAGTCAACAAAACAAAGGACTGTAGCCCAGTACATGTGATAATAATAAATCAGATCAAATATTAAGTTGATCTTTCTCTGCACCCTCGCTGTGACTGTAACACTACATTCTGCACCCTCTCCTTTCCTTCTCTATGAACGGTATGCTTTGTCTGTATAGCGCGCGAGAAACAATACTTTTCACTGTATCCCAGTGACAATAATAAATCAAATCAAATATTAAGCTGATCTTTCTCTACACCCTCGCTGTGACTGTAACACTACATTCTGCACCCTCTCCTTTCCTTCTCTATGAATGGTATGCTTTGTCTGTACAGCGCGCAAGAAACAATACTTTTCACTGTATCCCAGTGACAATAATAAATCAAATCAAATATTAAGCTGATCTTTCTCTACACCCTCGCTGTGACTGTAACACTACATTCTGCACCCTCTCCTTCTCGATGAACGGTATGCTTTGTATAGCGCACAAGAAACAGTACTTCTCACTGTATCCCAGTAGACGTGACAATAATAAATCTAACATCGTTCCTTCAAATAAACCTCGACTGCGCTCCCTCGAGAGCAGGACCCTCCTTCCTCCTAAAAGGAGAACAGAACTGCACACGCTACTCTGTGCGTGTGGTCTCACCAAGGACCGTGTATAATTGTAACAACACGTCCATGCTCCTGTACTCGAAACCTCTCGCAATGAAAGGCCAACGTACCAACTGCCTTCTTCACCCGCGCCCCCCCCCCCCCCCACCCCGCTGCACCTGTACATCTACCTTCTGCGACTGGCGCACAGGTTTGCGAGGTTGCTGAGTGGGATCTTACTGTGCCTCTTGCCTTGTTTTGGACGGGAAGCGGCTCAGCTGGGCTGCAGCGAGGGAACTCCCAGGGCAACGGTGGGGGAAATACCCTGTTTGAGTACCGTCACCCACTCTCTCTCTCTCGACTGTACACAACGAGAGACCCGGAGAACAGATCCAAATCTCAGTTACTCATTCCTGTGCTGCATCCCCCACCCTCCCTTCCTAACTCAGGGATCGGGAGCAGGAATGGGGCCGATTCTCCCTCTCTAACTCCAGGGATCGGGAGCAGGAATGGGGCCGATTCTCCCTCCCTCCCTAACCCCAGGGATCGGGAGCAGGAGTGGGGCCGATTCATCATCCCCCCCCTCCCCTGCCGCAGAGTCCCCCACCCCCTACACGGCCCTGTCGCTAACCCAGGGTGACTGGAACTGTTGTTAAACTTAAAATGCAAAATATTTCTCTGAATTCTGATGGACTCCCCCCTGCCTCTGTCACCATGAACCGGTGCAATGGACAGAGAAGTGCCGAGATTGGTGTAGGAGGGTAGGGGATCTCCCTAAGCTCACATCATTATAAGGTTATGGTTACTCACTGCAGAACAGAGACCAGAACTCATCATAATTAAATGACCCTCCTCCATCAAACACTCCCAGGACAGGTACAGCACGGGGTTAGATACAGAGTAAAGCTCCCTCTACACTGTCCCTCCATCAAACACTCCCAGGACAGGTACAGCACGGGGTTAGATACAGAGTAAAGCTCCCTCTACACTGTCCCCCCATCAAACACTCCCAGGACAGGTACAGCACGGGGTTAGATACAGAGTAAAGCTCCCTCTACACTGTCCCCCCATCAAACACTCCCAGGACAGGTACAGCACGGGGTTAGATACAGAGTAAAGCTCCCTCTACACTGTCCCCCCATCAAACACTCCCAGGACAGGTACAGCACGGGGTTAGATACAGAGTAAAGCTCCCTCTACACTGTCCCCCATCAAACACTCCCAGGACAGGTACAGCACGGGGTTAGATACAGAGTAAAGCTCCCTCTACACTGTACCCCCATCAAACACTCCCAGGACAGGTACAGCACGGGGTTAGATACAGAGTAAAGCTCCCTCTACACTGTCCCCCCCATCAAACACTCCCAGGACAGGTACAGCACAGGGTTAGATACAGAGTAAAGCTCCCTCTACACTGTTCCCCCATCAAACACTCCCAGGACAGGTACAGCACGGGGTTAGATACAGAGTAAAGCTCCCTCTACACTGTTCCCCCATCAAACACTCCCAGGACAGGTACAGCACGGGGTTAGATACAGAGTAAAGCTCCCTCCACACTATCCCCCCATCAAACACTCCCAGGACAGGTACAGCACGGGGTTAGATACAGCGTAAAGCTCCCTCTACACTGTCCCCCCATCAAACACTCCCAGGACAGGGACAGCACGGGGTTAGATACAGAGTAAAGCTCCCTCTACACTGTCCCCATCAAACACTCCCAGGACAGGTACAGCACGGGGTTAGATACAGATAAAGCTCCCTCTACACTGTCCCCCCCAATTAAACACTCCCAGGACAGGGACAGCACGGGGTTAGATACAGAGTAAATCTCTCTCTACACTGTCCCCCCATCAAACACTCCCAGGACAGGTACAGCACGGGGTTAGATACAGAGTAAAGCTCCCTCTACACTGTCCCCATCAAACACTCCCAGGACAGGTACAGCACGGGGTTAGATACAGATAAAGCTCCCTCTACACTGTCCCCCCCAATTAAACACTCCCAGGACAGGGACAGCACGGGGTTAGATACAGAGTAAATCTCTCTCTACACTGTCCCCCCATCAAACACTCCCAGGACAGGTACAGCACGGGGTTAGATACAGAGTAAAGCTCCCTCTACACTGTCCCCCCCAATTAAACACTCCCAGGACAGGTACAGCACGGGGTTAGATACAGAGTAAAGCTCCCTCTACACTGTCCCCGCATCAAACACTCCCAGGACAGGGACAGCACGGGGTTAGATACAGAGTAAAGCTCCCTCTACACTGTCCCCCCATCAAACACTCCCAGGACAGGTACAGCACGGGGTTAGATACAGAGTAAAGCTCCCTCTACACTGTCCCCCCATCAAACACTCCCAGGACAGGTACAGCACGGGGTTAGATACAGAGTAAAGCTCCCTCTACACTGTCCCCCATCAAACACTCCCAGGACAGGTACAGCACGGGGTTAGATTAAGACAGATGTTGTGTAAAGTACAGCAGTGTTGGTGTCAGTGGTGTTGTGAGGGGACATTCCACTCTCTGGGAGTTTTAGGGTGGGTCTTTATGACTGATTTGAAAGTGAAACTGTGCAGAGATTTATGCAATTTTTTTTTCTTCCAGATTGACTGTGGCTCTGCATCAGATCAGACCTCTCTGTCTCTCTCTCTCGCCATCTCTGTCTCTTACGGTCTCTCTCCCCCTCTCTCTCTCTGCAGTCATTCACAGGACAATGCGTGTGACCTGTTTTCTGGTGAGTTTATTCTGTTGACCTATTCTCGCTGTGGCGTGCGTGTGTGTATCAAGTTCAAAAGACTCCCTTGTCCCCCAACCCTCTCTCTCCTCATTCCCCTCTCCCTGCGCATCCCTCACCCCCACATCCTCCCTCCTCTCTCTCTTCCTCAACCCCCCGTTTTACATCTCTCTCCATCACCCACCCCGCCCTCCACTCCCGCTTACACTCCCCAACCCTCATTCTTTCTTGTTTATCGCTCCCCAAGTCTCTCTCTCTCTCTGCCCTCTCGTTCCTTCTCACTCTGCATCCCCACTCCCTCTCTCTCTGACCCCCCACTCCCTCTCTCTGCCCCCCACACTCTCTCTCTCTCTGACCCCCCACTCCCTCTCTGCCCCCCACACTCCCTCTCTCCCTCTCTGCCCCCCATTCTCTCTCTCTGCCCCCCATTCTCTCTCTCTCTGCCCTCGCACTCTCTCTCTCCCTTTCTCTCTCTGCACCCCCACTCTCTCTCTTCCCCCTACTCTCTCTCATTATCTGCCCCCCACCTTTCTCTATCCCCTCCCTCTCTCTCTGTCCCCCCGTCTCTCTCTCTCTCTGTCCCCCCGTCTCTCTCTCTCTCTGTCCCCCGTCTCTCTCTCTCTCTGTCCCCCCGTCTCTCTCTCTCTCTGTCACCCCGTCTCTCTCTCTCTCTCATTCTGTCCCCCACTTTCTTAATCTCTGTCCCCCTCTCTCACACTCCCCCTTTCTCACTCTCTATCCCCTCCCTCTCTCTGTCCACCCGTCTCTCTCTCTCTCTCTCTCATTCTGTCCCCCACTTTCTTAATCTCTGTCCCCCTCTCTCACACTCCCCCTTTCTCACTCTCTATCCCCTCCCTCTCTCTCTGTCCACCCGTCTCTCTCTCTCTGTCCCCCCGTCTCTCTCTCTCTCTCATTCTGTCCCCCACTTTCTTAATCTCTGTCCCCCTCTCTCACACTTCCCCTTTCCCACTCTCTATCCCCTCTCTCTCTCTCTGTCCACCCGTCTCTCTCTCTCTGTCCCCCCGTCTCTCTCTCCCTCTCTCATTCTGTCCCCCACTTTCTTAATCTCTGTCCCCCTCTCTCACACTCCCCCTTTCTCACTCTCTATCCCCCTCTCTCACTCTCTGTCTCCCCCCTGCCCCACTCTTGTCTCCCTGTCACTCTCTGCCCTCTCTCCGCCCCAAGGGGTTCGGGGTGGTTTATATACAGAATAACGGATACCCGGGAGTGAGTTACAGACTGGAATCTAATCGAGGGGTTCGGGGTGGTTTATATATAGAATAACAGATACCCGGGAGTGAGTTACAGACTGGAATCTAATCGAGGGGTTCGGGGTGGTTTATATACAGAATAACAGATACCCGGGAGTGAGTTACAGACTGGAATCTAATCGAGGGGTTCGGGGTGGTTTATATATAGAATAACAGATACCCGGGAGTGAGTTACATACTGGAATCTAATCGAGGGGTTCGGGGTGGTTTATATACAGAATAACAGATACCCGGGAGTGAGTTACAGACTGGAATCTAATCGAGGGGTTCGGGGTGGTTTATATACAGAACAACAGATACCCGGGAGTGAGTTACAGACTGGAATCTAATCGAGGGGTTCGGGGTGGTTTATATACAGAACAACAGATACCCGGGAGTGAGTTACAGACTGGAATCTAATCGAGGGGTTCGGGGTGGTTTATATACAGAACAACAGATACCCGGGAGTGAGTTACAGACTGGAATCTAATCGAGGGGTTCGGGGTGGTTTATATACAGAACAACAGATACCCGGGAGTGAGTTACAGACTGGAATCTAATCGAGGGGTTCGGGGTGGTTTATATATAGAATAACAGATACCCGGGAGTGAGTTACAGACTGGAATCTAATCGAGAGGTTCGGGGTGGTTTATATACAGAATAACAGATACCCGGGAGTGAGTTACAGACTGGAATCTAATCGAGGGGTTCGGGGTGGTTTATATACAGAATAACAGATACCCGGGAGTGAGTTACAGACTGGAATCTAATCGAGGGGTTCGGGGTGGTTTATATATAGAATAACAGATACCCGGGAGTGAGTTACAGACTGGAATCTAATCGAGGGGTTCGGGGTGGTTTATATACAGAATAACAGATACCCGGGAGTGAGTTACAGACTGGAATCTAATCGAGGGGTTCGGGGTGGTTTATATACAGAACAACAGATACCCGGGAGTGAGTTACAGACTGGAATCTAATCGAGGGGTTCGGGGTGGTTTATATACAGAACAACAGATACCCGGGAGTGAGTTACAGACTGGAATCTAATCGAGGGGTTCGGGGTGGTTTATATACAGAACAACAGATACCCGGGAGTGAGTTACAGACTGGAATCTAATCGAGGGGTTCGGGGTGGTTTATATACAGAATAACAGATACCCGGGAGTGAGTTACAGACTGGAATCTAATCGAGGGGTTCGGGGTGGTTTATATATAGAATAACAGATACCCGGGAGTGAGTTACAGACTGGAATCTAATCGAGGGGTTCGGGGTGGTTTATATATAGAATAACAGATACCCGGGAGCGAGTTACAGACTGGAATCTAATCGAGGGGTTCGGGGTGATTTATACATACAATAACAGATACCCGGGAGCGAGTTACAGACTGGAATCTAATCGAGGGGTTTGGGGTGGTTTATACATAGAATAACAGATACCCGGGAGTGAGTTACAGACTGGAATCTAATCGAGGGGTTCGGTGTGGTTTATATATAGAATAACAGATACCCGGGAGTGAGTTACAGACTGGAATCTAATCGAGGGGTTCGGTGTGGTTTATATATAGAATAACAGATACCTGGGAGTGAGTTACAGACTGGAATCTAATCGAGTGGTTCGGGGTGGTTTATATACAGAATAACAGATACCCGGGAGTGAGTTACAGACTGGAATCTAAACGAGGGGTTCGGGGTGGTTTATATACAGAATAACAGATCCCAGGAGTGAGTTACAGACTGGAATCTAATCGAGGGGTTCGGGGTGGTTTAAAAACAGTATAACTGACACCCGGGAGTGAGTTACAGACTGGAATCAAATCGAGGGGTTTGGGATGGTTTACATACAGAATAACAGATACCCGGGAGTGAGTTACAGACTGGAATCAAATCGAGGGGTTCGGGATGGTTTACATACAGAATAACAGATACCCGGGAGTGAGTTACAGACTGGAAACTAATCGAGGGGTTCGGGGTGGTTTAGGTATAGAATAACAGATACCCGGGAGTGAGTTACAGACTGGAATCTAATTGAGGGGTTTGGGCTGGTTTATATACAGAATAATAGATACCCGGGAGTGAGTTACAGACTGGAATCTAATCGAGGGGTTCGGGGTGGTTTAAAAACAGTATAACAGACACCCAGGAGTGAGTTACAGACTGGAATCTAATCGAGGGGTTCGGGGTGGTTTAAAAACAGTATAACAGACACCCGGGAGTGAGTTACAGACTGGAATCTAATCGAGGGGTTCGGGGTGGTTTATATATAGAATAACAGATACCTGGGAGTGAGTTACAGACTGGAATCTAATCGAGGGGTTCGGGATGGTTTACATACAGAATAACAGATACCCGGGAGCGAGTTACAGACTGGAATCTAATCGAGGGGTTTGGGGTGGTTTATATACAGAATAACAGATACCTGGGAGTGAGTTACAGACTGGAATCTAATCGAGGGGTTCGGGGTGGTTTATATATAGAATAACAAATACCCGGGAGTGAGTTACAGACTGGAATCTAATCGAGGAGTTCGGGGTGGTTTATATACAGAATAACAGATCCCGGGAGTGAGTTACAGACTGGAATCTAATCGAGGGGTTCGGTGTGGTTTATATATAGAATAACAGATACCCGGGAGTGAGTTACAGACTGGAATCTAATCGAGGGGTTCGGTGTGGTTTATATATAGAATAACAGATACCTGGGAGTGAGTTACAGACTGGAATCTAATCGAGTGGTTCGGGGTGGTTTATATACAGAATAACAGATACCCGGGAGTGAGTTACAGACTGGAATCTAATCGAGGGGTTCGGGGTGGTTTATATACAGAATAACAGATCCCTGGAGTGAGTTACAGACTGGAATCTAATCGAGGGGTTCGGGGTGGTTTATATACAGAATAACAGATACCTGGGAGTGAGTTACAGACTGGAATCTAATCGAGGGGTTCGGGGTGGTTTAAAAACAGTATAACAGACACCCGGGAGTGAGTTACAGACTGGAATCTAATCGAGGGGTTCGGGATGGTTTACATACAGAATAACAGATACCCGGGAGCGAGTTACAGACTGGAATCTAATCGAGGGGTTCGGGGTGGTTTATATACAGAATAACAGATACCCGGGAGTGAGTTACAGACTGGAATCTAATCGAGGGGTTCGGGTTGGTTTATGTATAGAATAACAGATACCCGGGAGTGAGTTACAGACTGGATCTAATCGAGGGGTTCGGGCTGGTTTATATACAGAATAACAGATACCCGGGAGTGAGTTACAGAATGGAATCTAATCGAGGGTTCGGGGTGGTTTAAAAACAGTATAACAGACACCCGGGAGTGAGTTACAGACTGGAATCTAATCGAGGGGTTCGGGGTGGGTTAAAAACGGTATAACAGACACCCGGGAGTGAGTTACAGACTGGAATCTAATCGAGGGGTTCGGGGTGGTTTATATATAGAATAACAGATACCCGGGAGTGAGTTACAGACTGGAATCTAATCGAGTGGTTCGGGGTGGTTTATATACAGAATAACAGATACCCGGGAGTGAGTTACAGCCTGGAATCTAATCGAGGGGTTCGGGGGGGTTTATATACAGAATAACAGATACCCGGGAGTGAGTTACAGACTGGAATCTAATCGAGGGTTTCGGGGTGGTTTATATACAGAATAACAGATACCCGGGAGTGAGTTACAGACTGGAATCTAATCGTTGGATTGTGGTGCTGTTGTGGGATCTTTCTGTGCATGCAGTGGGCAGGGAATTTTTCCAATCAGGTTAATAGCCAGTCTATCTTCTCTGCAGCTGTTACTAGGTACTGTTCACTGCCACAGTTCCTGTTCTGATCGGCAGTATCAAGGTGACAATCAGTGCTGCAACAAGTGTCCAGCTGGTAAGGACAACAACTGTCTGTCTCTCTCTCTCTCTGTCTCCGTCTCTGTCTCTCTCTCTGTCTGTCTTTCTCTCTGTCTGTCTCTCTCTGTCTGTCTGTTTGTCTCTCTCTCTGTCTGTCTGTCTCTCTCCCTCTCTCCAACCATCTCTCCTCTCTGTGTCTCTCCCAGTGTGACTCTCTCTCTCTGTCTATCTCTGTCTGTCTGTCTCTCTCTCCATCCATCTCTCTCTCTCTCTCTCTCTCTCCATCTTTCTGTTTCTCTCTCTCTGTACCTCTCTCTCTCTTTCCCTCTCCATCTGTCCCATCCATCTGTCTCTCTCTCGCCATCTCTCTTTCTCTGTTCGTCTCTCTTTCTCTCTGTCTGTCTCTTTCTCTGTCTCCGTCCGTTTCTCCCTCTCTGTACATCTCTCTCTCTGTCCGTCTCTCTTTCTCTCTCCTTCTGTCTGTCCATCTCTCTCTCTCTAAATGTCCGTCTCTCTCTGTCTCTCCATCCATCCATCCGTCCATCCGTCTCTTTCTTTCTCTCCATCCATCCGTCTCTCTCTCTCTCTCTCCCTCTGCGCCTGTCTCTCTTTCTCTCTGCATCCTCTCTCTCTCTGTGCCCGTCTCTCTCGCTCTCTCTTACTGACTGTCTCATTCTCTCTCTCTCCACTCCAGGCAGCTATGTGAGGGAGGAATGCACTCTGACTGCCCAGACGCAGTGTGCCCCCTGTGGCCAGGGCGAGTACACGGACGCCTGGAACGGCCTTCCCAACTGTCTGAAGTGCTCATCCTGTGACCAAGGTGCCGCTGATGCAAGATTTCTGGAGGGAGGGGAGTGGGGGGGGAACCTGATGCGGGGGGCGGTGGGGGGGGTGCTGGTATTGGAGGGAGTCGGAGGAAAATGTTGCTGGCATTTGAGTGCAGAATGTTAGTCATCAATCATCATCACTGGTACAATTCGTGGGATCTTTCTCTGCGCATTTCGACACTGTGATACTGACAGTGTAACAGAGTGCCAATAGCCTTCTTCCATGGGTGTGACAAGACAGAATCGAACCATTGCTGGCGAACTGGCGAGTGACATTCGCACCCACACACCCAAGTGCCAAGCAATGCCCATCGCCAACAAGAGAGAATCTAACCATCTCTCCCCTTGGCACTCAATGGTCTAACCATCGCTGAATCCCCTTCCCGACATCCTGGGGGTTACCGTTGACCAGAAGCCGATCTGGGACCCAGCCGTGTAAATACTGTGGCTCCCAGAGCAGGTCAGAGGCTGGGAATCCTGCGGAGAGTAACTCACCTCCCCCCCTCCCAAAGCCCTGTCCCACCATCTACAAGGGACACAGGTCAGGACGGGAGACTCTCCGCTCGCCCGGATGGGTGCGGCTCCCGACAACACTCGAGAAAGCTCGACACCATCCAGGACAAAGCAGCAACCCCCACCCCCCCACCCCGCTCGATCGATCGACACGCGACCCACAAACATCCACTCCCTCCACCCCCCGACACAGCCGTATGTACCGTCTACAAGATGCCCCGCAGAGACTCACCAAGGCTCCTTCCACAGCTCCTTCCAAACCCCCCACCTCTAGAAGGACAGGAGACGGGGGGGGGCAGCAGACACACCCACCGCCTGCGAGTTCCCCCCCCCTCCCAGTCCCTCACACCATCCCGACTCGGAAACATATCGGCCGTTCCTTCACTGTGGCTGGGGTCGGAATCCCGGAACTCCCTCCCTAACAGCGCCGTGGGTGTACCTACACCACACACACACACACACACACAGGGACTGACTGACGTCCAATAACAATCCCGGGACTCCCTCCCTAACAGCGCCGTGGGTGTACCTACACCACACACACACACACACACACGGGGACTGACTGATGTCCAATAACAATCCTGGAACTCCCTCCCTAACAGCACCGTGGGTGTACCTACACCACACACACACACACGGGGACTGACTGATGTCCAATAACAATCCTGGGACTCCCTCCCTAACAGCGCCGTGGGTGTACCTACACCACACACACACACACACACACGGGGACTGACTGATGTCCAATAACAATCCTGGAACTCCCTCCCTAACAGCGCCGTGGGTGTACCTACACACACACACACAGGGACTGACATGTCCAATAACGATCCTGGAACTCCCTCACTAACAGCGCCGTGGGTGTACCTACACCACACACACACAGGGACTGACATGTCCAATAACGATCCTGGAACTCCCTCACTAACAGCGCCTTGGGTGTACCTACACCACACACACACGGGGAGTGACTGATGTCCAATAACAATCCCGGAACTCCCTCCCTAACAGCGCCGTGGGTGTACCTACACCACACACACACACACACACACACACACAGGGACTGACTGACGTCCAATAACAATCCCGGGACTCCCTCCCAAACAGCGCCGTGGGTGTACCTACACGAACACACACACACACACGGGGACTGACTGATGTCCAATAACAATCCCGGAACTCCCTCCCTAACAGCACCGTGGGTGTACCTACACACACACACACACACGGGGACTGACTGATGTCCAATAACAATCCCGGAACTCCCTCCCCTAACAGCACCGTGGGTGTACCTACACCACACACACACACACACACGGGGACTGACTGATGTCCAATAACAATCCCGGAACTCCCTCCCTAACAGCACCGTGGGTGTACCTACACTGCTACAGCAATTTCAAGATGGCGGCTCACCCATCCTCCTTCTCAAGGTGGGGGAGGGGGGGAACCGTCAGTGGTTGGGGCAGATTCCTGACCATATTTGGGAGACGGTCAGTCATTGAGACCGACACAGGGGTTGTGGGGGGGGACCACAGAGAGTTCAAGATGGCGGCTCACCCACCATCCTTCTCAAGAGCTGCAACGAGCGATGGGGAATAAATGGACGGAATGTCTCGTAAACAAGTTTATAAACCAATTCTGACCAATTGATCTCCCTCGTTTGACTGACAGATTATGGATTTGAGGAATTGCAACCGTGCACTGCATTGCAACCCAGGAAATGTGGCTGTCGCGATGGGTTCCACTGTGAGAATCGCAATGCCGACGGAGAGTGCACAGCTTGCAAAAGACTTATCTGTAAAATTGGAGAGGGGCCAGTAATAACAGGTACAAATCAGAGCTCCCCCTACATTACCCTGACAGTTTTCTGAAAATTGGAAAGTTTGACAGTCCCCGTGATGTTTTTCTGATTTCCCCAGACTCAGAGAACAATCGAACAGAGTGTCAACCCTGTCAGCAGAACTCTTCAGCAATTCAGAGTCAGGAAGTCCCTGTGAACCCTGGACACGGTGAGTTCACACTTCCTATCTTTGTCAGACTGTGTCGGAGAGAGAGGGCAGCACAGAGAGAGACAGAGAGAGACAGAGAGAGACAGAGAGACAGAAAGAGAGAGAGAGAGAAATAGAGAGAGAGACAGAGAGAGAGAGAGACAGAGAGAGAGACAGAGAGAAGAGACAGAGAGACAGAAAGAGAGAGAGAGAGAAACAGAGAGAGAGACAGAGAGAGAGAGAGAGACAGAGAGAGAGACAGAGAGAGAGACAGAGAGAGAGACAGAGAGAGACAGAAAGAGAGAGAGAGAGAAACAGAGAGAGAGACAGAGAGAGAGAGACAGAGAGAGACAGAGAGAGAGAGAGAGAGAGAGAAACAGAGAGAGAGACAGAGAGAGAGAGAGAGAGAGAGAGAGAGAGAGAGAAAACAGAGAGAGAGACAGAGAGAGAGAGACAGAGAGAGAGAGAGACAGAGAGAGAGAGACAGAGAGAGAGAGACAGAGAGAGAGAGACAGAAGAGAGAGAGAGACAGAGAGACAGAGAAAGAAAGAGAGAGAGAGTGAGAGAAAGAGACAGAGAAAGAGAGAGACAAAGACAGAGACAGAGAGAGAGAGACAGAGAGAGAGAGACAGAGAGAGAGAGAGACAGAGAGAGAGAGACAGAGAGAGAGAGAGACAGAGACAGAGAAAGAGAGAGAGAGAGACAAAGACAGAGAGAGAGAGACAGAGAGAGACAGAGAAAGAGAGGAGAGAAAGAGAGAGAGACAGAGAGAGAGACAGACAGAGACAGAGAGACAGGGAGAGAGTGAGAGAGACAGACACAGAGAGAAAGAGACAGGGAGAGAGTGAGAGAGAGAGACAGGGAGAGAGAGAGTGAGAGAGACAGACACAGACGGAGTGAGAGACAGAGACGGAGAGTGAGGGAGACGTAGAGAGAGATGGGGTGTGAGGTGGGGGTGGGGACAGGGATAATAGGTTCCTGACTAATAAGGGGATCAGGGGTTATGGGGAAAAGGCAGGAGAACGGGGATGAGAAAAACATCAGCCACGATTGAATGGTGGAGCAGACTCGATGGGCAGAGTGGCCTCATTCTGCTCCTATGTCTTATGAGGGGACAGAGAAAGGGGGAGAGAGGGAGGACAGAGAGGGGGAAGAGACAGAGAGGGGGGACAGAGAGAGGGAGGTCAGAGAGACAGAGAGGGGGACAGAGAGAGGGAGGTCAGAGAGACAGAGAGGGGGGACAGAGAGAGGAGGAGGGGCAGAGAGAGGGAGGACAGAGAGACAGAGAGGGGGGACAGAGAGAGGAGGAGGGGCAGAGAGAGGGAGGACAGAGAGACAGAGAGGGGGGACAGAGAGAGGAGGAGGGGCAGAGAGAGGGAGGACAGAGAGACAGAGAGGGGGGCAGAGAGAGAGAGGAGGGGCAGAGAGAGGGAGGACAGAGAGGGGGGCAGAGAGAGGGAGGGACAGAGAGAGAGAGAGAGAGAGAGAGGGGAGAGACAGAGAGGGGGGCAGAGAGAGGGAGGGACAGAGAGAGAGAGATGGAGAGGGGAGAGACAGAGAGGGGGGGCAGAGAGAGAGGGGGGCAGAGAGAGAGAGGGGGAAGAGACAGAGAGGGGAAGAGACAGAGAGGGGGGCAGAGAGAGGGAGGACAGAGAGAGAGAGAGAGGGAAAGAGACAGAGAGGGGGGCAGAGAGAGGGAGGGACAGAGAGAGAGAGAGGAGAGAGAGAGAGAGGAAGACAGAGAGGGGGCCAGAGAGAGAGGGACAGAGAGAGAGAGGGGAGGGACAGAAAGGGGGGCAGGAAGAGGTGGGGGGCAGAGAGTGGGAGGGACAGAGAAAGGGGGGTCAGAGAGAGGGAAGAGACAGAGAGAGAGGGGCAGGGAGAAAGGGCTCTGGGAGTCGATAACATTCTCTGGTTTACTCCGACAGATGTGAGGATCTGGTATGGAGACGTTAAGAGCTGGAAGCGCAGTGTCGGACACTGAGTGTGGAATCAGGACAGACCGTTCCTTAATGACCATCGCCCTGGGTCTTGGAGCGACTGTTTACCATCTCCTTCGCACTGCTCCTCACTTATACCTGCGTCCGAAAACACAGAGGTATGTCCCAAAGAGAGATAGAGGTCAGACTAGGATCCGGAAATGCAGGGGTTAATCCCCTCCTCTGTCTCTCCGATAGGGATACGGGCTGCCCTGTGTGTGTGTGTGTGTGTGTGTGTAACTGGGAGGAGGTGGGGGAGCGAGTTAATCCCACCTCGCTGTCTCTCTGATCGGGATACGGGCTGCCCTATATGTGTGTGCGTGTGTAACTGGGAGGAGCTGGGGGAGAGGGTTAATCCCCCCCTCTCCGATCGGGATATGGGCTGCCCAGTGTGTGTGTGTAACTGGGAGGAGGTGGGTGAGAGGGTTAATCCCCCCTCTGTCCGATCAGGTTACAGGCTGCCCAGTGTGTGTATATGTAACTGGGAGGAGGTGGGTGAGAGGGTTAATCCCACCTCGCTGTCTCTCCGATCGGGATACGGGCTGCCTAATGTGTGTGCGTGTGTAACTGGGAGGAGGTGGGTGAAAGGGTTAATCCCCTCCTCTGTCCCTCCGATCGGGATACGGGCTGCCCTGTGTGTGTGTGTAACTGGGAGGAGGTGGGGGAGAGGGTTAATCCCCCCCTCTGTCCGATCAGGTTTACAGGCTGCCCGGTGTGTGTATATGTAACTGGAGGAGGTGGGTGAGAGGGTTAATTCTCCCCTCTCTCTCCGATCGGGATACGGGCTGCCTAATGTGTGTGCGTGTGTAACTGGGAGGAGGTGGGTGAGAGGGTTAATCCCACCTCGCTGTCTCTTCCGATCGGGATACCGGGCTGCCCTATATGTGTGTGGTGTGTGTGTGTGTGTGTGTGTGTGTGAGAGAGGGTGAATCCCCTCCCCTTCTGATTGGGAACAGATTTTTGATACACTAACAACGAATATTTTTATTTTTAGCTTCCTCTGCAAATACTGTAGAAAAAGAGGTGAGATTTAAAATTATAAAAGGGAGCTTTACTCTGTATCTACTCCGTGCTGTACCAGTCCTGGGAGTGTTTGATGGGGGGGACAGTGTAGAGGGAGCTTTACTCTGTATCTAACCCCGTGCTGTACCTGTCCTGGAGTGTTTGATGGGGGGGACAGTGTAGAGGGAGCTTTACTCTGTATCTAACCCCGTGCTGTACCTGTCCTGGGAGTGTTTGATGGGGGGGACAGTGTAGAGGGAGCTTTACTCTGTATCTAACCCCGTGCTGTACCTGTCCTGGGAGTGTTTGATGGGGGGGACAGTGTAGAGGGAGCTTTACTCTGTATCTAACCCCGTGCTGTACCTGTCCTGGGAGTGTTTGATGGGGGGGACAGTGTAGAGGGAGCTTTTACTCTGTATCTAACCCCGTGCTGTACCTGTCCTGGGAGTGTTTGATGGGGGGACAGTGTAGAGGGAGCTTTACTCTGTATCTAACCCCGTGCTGTACCTGTCCTGGGAGTGTTTGGATGGGGGGGACAGTGTAGAGGGAGCTTTACTCTGTATCTAACCCCGTGGCTGTACCTGTCCTGGGAGTGTTTGATGGGGGGACAGTGTAGAGGGAGCTTTACTCTGTATCTAACCCCCGTGCTGTACCTGTCCTGGGAGTGTTTGATGGGGGGGACAGTGTAGAGGGAGCTTTACTCTGTATCTACCCCGTGCTGTACCTGTCCTGGGAGTGTTTGATGGGGGGACAGTGTAGAGGGAGCTTTTACTCTGTATCTAACCCCGTGCTGTA
This sequence comes from Carcharhinus amblyrhynchos, assembly GCF_965287045.1. Lineage (NCBI taxonomy): Eukaryota > Metazoa > Chordata > Chondrichthyes > Carcharhiniformes > Carcharhinidae > Carcharhinus > Carcharhinus amblyrhynchos. The sequence goes on from NW_027650850.1 coordinate 32,683, forward strand.
CCTGTCCTGGAGTGTTTGATGGGGGGGACAGTGTAGAGGGAGCTTTACTCTGTATCTAACCCCGTGCTGTACCTGTCCTGGAGTGTTTGATGGGGGGGACAGTGTAGAGAGAGCTTTACTCTGTATCTAACCCCGTGCTGTACCTGTCCTGGGAGTGTTTGATGGGGGGGGACAGTGTACAGGGAGCTTTACTCTGTATCTAACCCCGTGCTGTACCTGTCCTGGGAGTGTTTGATGGGGGGGACAGTGTACTGGGATTCTGCTGTCTAAATCTTAACCGTTCCCTTCTGTTTTGCGTTGCACAGGAACCGAACCCCCCTCTGATGTCGAAGGATTATCGGGTGCGGGAGAATGAGTATCTTAATTCAAAGAGGGAAAAAAGTTTACGGGAGATTGTCTGAGTATTTATTGATGAAACAGTATTGCTGCACTCGTGTAGCTGGGCAGGTCTCTCTGATACAGACTCATTTCCACTCCCAAACCTGGGGAAGTCTGTCTAACGCACACACACACACAGACGTTGGCATGTTTCTGGGGAAAGACTCTTCAACATGCCCGCTCTCTCTCACACTCACTGGAGTCTGCACTGGAATTATTTATATTTTGTAGATTTATATTAGTTTAATATTAAATGCTGTAAATCAAGTATTAAAGGAGCTTGAAGCCTGATTTCTTGAACCCATGTCATTTACAAGTGTCAAAGCAAGAGACACTCAACTTCTCATAGTCACAGAGGTTTAGGCAGAGAAACAGGGCCCTTTCGGTCCAATTTGTCCGTACTGCCCCTTTTGTTTCAAACCTCTAAGCTGGTCCCAATTGCCCACAATTGGCCCACATCCCTCTCTCCCCCTGTAACCGTCTAAACGCTTTTTAAAAGACAAAAATTGTACCCACCTCTGGCAGCTCGTTCCAGACACTCACCACCCTCTGGGTGAAAAAATTGCCCCTCTGGACCCTTTTGTATCTCTTCCTTAAACCTGTGCCCTATAGTTTAGACTCCCTACCTTTGGGGAAAAGATATTGACTATCTCGCTGATCTGTGCCCCCTCATTATTTTATAGACCTCTATAAAATCACCCCCTCTACGCTCCAGAGAAAAAGTCCCAGCCTATCCTTATAGCTCAATCCATCAAATCCCGGTAGCATCCTAGTAAATCTTTTCCGCGCTCTTTCTAGTTTTAATAATATCCTTTCTATAAACAGGGTGACCTGTTCAAAAATCTGTCTATTCCCTTGCCTTAAAACGAGGCCGTCTCAACTGAATTCCACAGATTCACAAACCCCTTTGTCTGACGAAATTCCTGCTCAGCTCCGTCCGAAATCTGCTTCCCCTTATTTTGAGGCCATGACCCCCCCCCCCTCTCTCTCTAGTTCTGGTTTCACCCGTCACTGGAAACAACCTCCCTGCTTACGTACTTCCTTGGTAATCTCGTAGGCTTTTCCCCCCGAGGTTTGGGTTTTCCGCACGACACAGAACGGGGGGGGGGGGGGGGGCCCGTCTCCCCGCTGTAAACCTCTGCGACGAGGTTAGGGTTGTTCTCGCTGGAGAGGTGGGGGAAATCTCATGGAGACTTATTAAAAATTCTAACAGGACAACTGGACGGGGTAGACGCAGGGAGGGTGTTCTGAATCCCAGTGTCGCGCCCTCCTCCCCCAGTCTCTCCTCATGCGCCAACCCTCTGGAATCGACCTCGTGAATGGCCTCTGCAACCCCCTCCCAGTGCCCGTCTATCCTTTCTCGGGTAAGGAGACCAAAACCGTACACAGGAACTCCCAGGTGTGGCCTCCCAGCACCTTATACAACATCACCTCGCTGTTTTTAATCTCCTCTAGCAATGAAGGACAGAATTTTCATTTTTTATTACCTGTCCTTGTTGTACCGCATTTGTGCCCACAAAGTGCCAGGCAGCACCCATCGCCAACAAAAGAATCTTCCCCCCCACAATGACAATGGTCTAACCATCGCTGAAATCCCCTCCCTGACATCCTGGGGGTTACCGTTGACCAGAAGCTGATCTGGGACCCAGCCCTATAAATACTGTGGCTCCCAGAGCAGGTCAGAGGCTGGAATCCTGCGGAGAGTAACTCACCTCCCCCCCACCAAGCCCTGTCCCACCATCTACAAGGGACACAGGTCAGGATGGGAGACTCTCCGCTCGCCCGGATGGGTGCGGCTCCCGATAACACTCGAGAAAAGCTCGACACCATCCAGGACAAAGCAGCACCCCCCTCCCCACTCGATCGATCGACACACGAACCTCAAACATTCACTCCCTCCACCCCCCGACACAGCCGTGTGTACCGTCTACAAGATGCCCCGCAGAGACTCGCCAAGGCTCCTTCCACAGCTCCTTCCAAACCCCCCACCTCTAGAAGGACAAGGGGGGGGTGCAGCAGACACACCCACCGCCTGCGAGTTCCCCCCCCTCCCCGAGCCCCTCACACCCTCCCGACTCGGAACATATCGGCCGTTCCTTTACTGTGGCCGGGGTCGGGAATCCCGGAACTCCCTCCCTAACAGCGCCGTGGGTGTACCTACACCACACACACACACACACACACACACACGGGGACTGACTGATGTCCAATAACAATCCCAGGACTCCCTCCCTAACAGCGCCGTGGGTGTACCTACACCACACACACACACGGGGACTGACTGATGTCCAATAACAATCCCGGGACTCCCTCCCTAACAGCGCCGTGGGTGTACCTACACCACACACACACACGGGGACTGACTGATGTCCAATAACAATCCCGGAACTCCCTCCCTAACAGCGCCGTGGGTGTACCTACACCACACACACACACACACACGGGGACTGATTGATGTCCAATAACAATCCCGGAACTCCCTCCCTAACAGCGCCGTGGGTGTACCTACACCACACACACACATGGGGACTGATTGATGTCCAATAACAATCCCGGGATTCCCTCCCTAACAGCACCATGGATGTACCTACACCACACACAAGGATGGACTGATGTCCAATAACAATCCCGGAACTCCCTCCCTAACAGCGCCGTGGGTGTACCTACACCACACACACACGGGGACTGACTGACGTCCAATAACAATCCCGGAACTCCCTCCCTAACAGCGCCGTGGGTGTACCTACACCACACACACACGGGGACTGACTGATGTCCAATAACAATCCCGGAACTCCCTCCCTAACAGCGCCGTGGGTGTACCTACACCACACACACACACGGGGACTGACTGATGTCCAATAACAATCCCGGAAACTCCTCCCTAACAGCACCGTGGGTGTACCTACACCACACACACACGGGGACTGACGGATGTCCAATAACAATCCCAGGACTCCCTCCCTAACAGCGCCGTGGGTGTACCTACACCACACACACACACACACACACACCCGGGGACTGACTGACGTCCAATAACAATCCCAGGACTCCCTCCCTAACAGCGCCGTGGGTGTACCTACACCATACACAGGGACTGATTGATATCCAATAACAATCCCGGAACTCCCTCCCTAACAGCACCATGGATGTACCTACACCACACACAAGGACGGACTGATGTCCAATAACAATCCCAGAACTCCCTCCCTAACAGCGCCGTGGGTGTACCTACACCACACATGGGGACTGACTGATGTCCAATAACAACCCCCGGAACTCCCTCCCTAACAGCGCCGTGGGTGTACCTACACCACACATGGGGACTGACTGATGTCCAATACAATCCCGGGACTCCCTCCCTAACAGCGCCGTGGGTGTACCTACACTGACACACTGGGTTCAAGATGGCGTCTCACCCATCTCCCCCCTTCTCAAGGGGGGGAGAATTAAGGACTGGGGGGGGGGCGGGATAAATGAGGGACCCGGTCAGAGACACCCTTGTCCCGGGAATGATGGGAGAATTGTGCTTGGTCGCTGGGGCAGATTTGTGACCACATTCGGGGTAACTGTCAGTTGTTTATACTGGTTATTCACTTATTTATTATTAGTGTCACAAGTAGGCTTACATTAACACTGCAATGAAGTTACTGTGAAAATCCCCCTAGTCGCCACACTCCTGTTGGGGTTACACTGAGAGAATTTAGCACGGCCAATGCACCCCTAACCAGCACATCTTTCAGACTGTGGGAGGAAACTGGAGCACCCAGAGAAAACCCAAGCAGACACGGGGAGAAGGTGCAGAGTCCACACAGACAGTGACCCAAGGCCGGGAATCGAACCCGGGTCCCTGGCGCTGTGCCACCTCATAGAGACGGGTGCTAAATGGCAAGACTTGCCAGCGATAGCGACACGTTCCCCAACATCTTTAAACAAGTTCCCCTGTAATAGCCTCAAATAAGGGGAGCAGATTTCGGACTGAGTTGAGGAGGAACTTCTTCACACAAAGGGGTTGTGAATCTGTGGAATTCCCCTGCCCAGTTGAAGTTACCTTGTTGAATGTTTTTAAGGCAAGGAGCTGTCAGTAACCTCTCCAGTCTCCTGGGAAATCCTACCGCGCCCCCGCCTCCCGCTGTGCAGTTGAGTTTGTGTTCAGTGCTTGTATGTTTAACACGCAGAGGTACACAGAGTGCAACATTTGTTTTCAAGGACCAAGCATCAGGGTTGCTTTGGTAACAGGCTTTTGCAATCTGACAGCCTAGCAGTTTATAGACGACACAAGTTAATTTGAAAATGACAACATCAGACCAATGCTGCCATCGGAAAATTAATAGGTCAGAGAAACTCAACCGCCTGCTTGCAGCTCAGTTAATCATAGAACCTACAGTGCAGAAAGAGGCCCTTTGGCCCATCAAGTCTGCACCAAACACAATCCCACCCAGGCCCTATCCTCACATTCCTACATATTATACCCACTAATCCCTCTAACCTACACATCCCTGGACGCTAAGGACCAACTTCTTAGCATGGCCAATCCACGTAACCCGCACATCTTTGTACTGTGGGAGGATCCCGGAGCACCCGGAGGAAACCCATGCAGACACGTGGAGAATGTGCAAGCTCTACACAGACAGTGACCCTGAGCCAGGAATCGAACCCGGGACCCTGGAGCTGTGAAGCAGCAGCGCTAACCCACTGTGCTACCGTGCTGCCCAGCTGAAGAATTACCACCTCTCAACCACCTAGAGAGGGCAAAGCACGGCTCCCTGCCAGCTTACAATATCTCTTAAGAGAAACCGCCAAGAGAAACCGCCATCGAGCTAACGAAGGATACCAAAAATCAGAAAGAGACTACAGACAGCTGAAGCAACAGAAGAACTCCAAAAGGTTTTCCAAATCTGGATGTAAATTTTTGAGAGTGACTAAATTATTTTTTTCTTTGTTGATGAATGATCCTTGTATTTATTTGAACAGCATTCCAGTAAAACCTTACTTTAATCAACGTGTTACTTGTTTAGTTAAAGCTCCCGGTTATAAACAGGGATCGCAACTGCTTGTCTGGAGTTCAGTTTGTTCAACTGAAGAGCTGCCATCTCTTCACACCTAGAGAGGGCAAGAGTGACTCCCTGCCAGCTTACAATAGCTTTTAAGAGAACCCTCCATCTAATGGAGGGTACCGAAAATCAGAAAGAGCTTATAGACAGCTGGAGCAACAGAAGAACTCCAAAGGTTTTCCAGAGCTGATTGTATATTTTTGAGTGAGACTAAATGGTTATTTTTTGGTAATGAATGATCCTTGTATTTATTTGAACAGCATTCCAGTGGAAGCTTACTTTAATCAACGTGTTACTTGTTTAGTTAAAGTTCCCGGTTGTAAACACGAACGCAACTACTTGCCTGCAGTTCAGTTCGTTCAACTGAAGAGCCACCACCCCTTCACACCTAGAGAGGGCAAGAGTGACTCCCTCCCAACTTAAAACATCTCTCAAGGAAACCCTCCATCTAATGAAGGGTACCAAAATTGAGAGAGAGATTACGGACAGCCAAATTGACAGAAGCACTCCAAAAGATTTCCCAAAGCCAAGACACCTGGTTGTATAGTTCTGAGACCGAGGGCGAAATTGCTGGAAAACCTCAGCAGGTCTGGCAGCATCTGTAAGGAGAGAAAAGAGCTGACGATTCGACCCTTTCTCAAAGCTGGGCTTGAAACGTCACATCTTTCCTCTCCTTACAGGTGCTGCCAGACCTTCCAGCATGACCTTCCAGACCAGATTTTCCCTTTTGGTTCCAGCAGCCGCAGGGATTCGCTTTTATCCAGTATAATGTTTGAGTGTGACTAAATTATGAATTTTTTTTGGTTCGGTCAGTGAATGATCCTTGTATTTATTTGAACAGCATTCCAGTCAAACCTGACTTTAATCGATGTGCTACTCGTTTAATTAAAGTCCCCGCTCGGTTAAATAAATGGCTCATTAATTGTTCACTCAAAGCAAGTGTCTGAATGAGCACCTAAACATTAACAAGGCGAGGAAACACCTTCCCAAACACAGATTACGAAGCGAGGAGGTTTGCTTTGGGTTATTTGGCATGGCTTCTCAAAAGGAGATTAAGCTCGGTGCCGGAACACCAAGAAGCTCGAAACGACCCCCCCCCCGTCTCCCCCACCAACCCCTCGCTCTTAGCCGCAAGGGATAATATAACCTGTCAATCTCATTAAGAAAAGTAATTTTATTTATCCAGAGGAAATATATACAAGGATTTAAAAAAAAGAGGAAAGAGACAGTTCAGAGGGCGATAAGTTTCGAAATTAGTTGGACAGCATCGCACAGGGGGATTGGAAGGACAGTCACGGACACACGTGTGCGCACACGCACAGATACACGCGTACATGCACAGACATCAAACTCCACCGCGTTCCCCCGGGGTACCGCCTCCCCTGCCCCGGGCTCTCTGTCCCCGAGAAGATCTGCCAATGGGAGATGTCATCGTGG
>NW_027650851.1:0-2500 GCF_965287045.1 Carcharhinus amblyrhynchos
TAGGGGCTGGAGGAGGTTACAGAGATAGGGAGGGGGTGTAGGGGGCTGGAGGGGATTACAGAGATAGGGAGGGGGTGTAGGGGCTGGAGGAGGTTACAGAGATAGGGAGGGGGTGTAGGGGACTGGAGGAGGTTACAGAGATAGGGAGGGGGTGTAGGGGCTGGAGGAGGTTACAGAGATAGGGAGGGGGTGTAGGGGGCTGGAGGGGATTACAGAGATAGGGAGGGGGTGTAGGGGCTGGAGGAGGTTACAGAGATAGGGAGGGGGTGTAGGGGCTGGAGGAGGTTACAGAGATAGGGAGGGGGTGTAGGGGCTGGAGGGGGTTACAGGGATAGGGAGGGGGTGTAGGGACTGGAGGAGGTTACAGAGATAGGGAGGGGGTGTAGGGCACTGGAGGAGGTTACAGAGATAGGGAGGGGGTGTAGGGGCTGGAGGAGGTTACAGGGATAGGGAGGGGGTGTAGGGGGCTGGAGGGGGTTACAGGGATAGGGAGGGGGTGTAGGGGCTGGAGGAGGTTACAGGGATAGGGAGGGGGTGTAGGGACTGGAGGAGGTTACAGAGATAGGGAGGGGGTGTAGGGGCTGGAGGAGGTTACAGGGATAGGGAGGGGGTGTAGGGACTGGAGGAGGTTACAGAGATAGGGAGGGGGTGTAGAGGCTGGAGGAGGTTACAGAGATAGAGAGGAGATGTAGGGGCTGGAGGAGGTTACAGAGATAGGGAGGGGGTGTAGAGGCTGGAGGAGGTTACAGAGATAGAGAGGAGATGTAGGGGCTGGAGGAGGTTACAGAGATAGGGAGGAGATGTAGGGGCTGGAGGGGGTTACAGAGATAGGGAGGGGGTGTAGAGGCTGGAGGAGGTTACAGAGATAGAGAGGAGATGTAGGGGCTGGAGGAGGTTACAGAGATAGGGAGGCAGAGAAGCAACAGAGAGTGTGAATTTAAAAAAGTTATATTTAGCACTGCCCTTTGTACAATACTGAACTGTGCTTCCATCTCTGTCTGGTCGATTTGAACACAGGCCTTTTCAGCTGAGACAAGCTGAGTTATTGGAACAATATGGAGTGTGTTACATGGGGTAAAGTCACAATTACAATCACATCTCTTCAGAGCAATGACACAGCACATTCACTGGAATCATCGATAAAACCAGGCAATTCGGAAGAACAATTCATCTCAGAAAGAGTCTTTTTTGTTGCTGTTTCTTTTTATATCCGCAGTCCTGAATGAGGCTGTTGTCTTGACAACTGCTCGCGAGAGAGAGCGAGCGAGGAACAGAAATGGCAATTCTGGAGCACCTTTCGCCACCTCGGGACGTCCCCATCAGATCTCCTTGCCATACTTTGGAAATGTAGTCACTGTGGTGATGTTGGAGGTCATGCGTACACAGCAAGATCCCACAGACAGCGTGGTGATGGCAGACCAGAACATCCAGTGCCCTCACAACGCTGCTCGATCCTTCCATGACATTGACCAGGACAATGGGGAGGGAGGGGGTTGTGGAGGGCCAGGAGAACACCAACCCTTTTGACATCTTGCCCTGAATACTGGGCGTTGCCTGCTTCAGAACTAAACGGGTTCCATCCCATCCTCCTCAACTACCATCCCCCTCTCCCCTCCCCCTAAGGATTGGCACGTTGTGATGTGACTCACGCTCAACCATAACCGCACCAGCTATCCCATCCTCCAAACAGGGGGTGACCTCCTGTCTGGTGAATGGCCTGGCAGTTCTGCAGCCTACCCCCCCATCCCCAAACCCCATCACCCCAATCCCTCCTGGCATCCATCCCAACCTTGGGTTCACACAACCAGGAATGTTCTGTTCCACGGTTGTGGAGTTTCTCTCCTGCCTCCGGTTTCCTGCCTTGCCCCTTAATGTCCAAAGATGTGCAGGTTAGGGTGGATTGGCCATGCTAAATTGCCCCTTAGTGTCCAAAGATGCGCAGGTTAGGGTGGATTGGCCATGCTAAATTGCCCCTTAGTGTCCAAAGATGTGTGAGTTAGGGTGGATTGGCCATGCTAAATTGTCCCTTAGTGTCCAAAGATGCGCAGGTTAGATGGATTGGCCATGCTAACTTGTCCCTTAGTGTCCAAAGATGTCCAGGTTAGATGGATTGGCCATGCTAAATTGTCCCTTAGTATCCAAAGATGTGCAGGTTAGGTGGATTGGCCATGCTAAGTTGACCCTTAGTGTCCAAAGATGTCCAGGTTAGGTGGATTGGCCGTGCTAAGTTGCCCCTTAGTGTCCAAAGATGTCCAGGTTAGGTGGATTGGCCATGCTAAATTGTCCCTCAGGGAGAACTAGCAGAGTAAATACATGGGGATGGGGTCTGGGTGGGATTGTTGTGGGTGCAGAGACTCGATGGGCTGAATGGCCTCTTTCTGCACTGTGGGGATTTGTCGAGCTGTGATTTTGACACAGTGAAAGGAGTGAGCTCCTTGTTCCTCGATCATTTCCACCGCGTTCGGCTCCGCACAGGAGCTCAGTCTGATTCAGTCGCCCG
>NW_027650851.1:10000-39407 GCF_965287045.1 Carcharhinus amblyrhynchos
GTTAGACATCCTTACCTGTCTTTGAGGTGTAGGTTATGAAACGTTGCGGCTGGTTCCTAGGAGCAGGCAAGTGTCGAGGGTGGTGAAGATCTCGGCTCACTGGGTCTGCTGACTTCTCAAACCGGGTGCTGTGCCTTCTCCTGGGGAGAGAGAGAGATTCCCTCTTTAGTAACTTCTCCAGATTCCTCTACTCCTGCTTGGTCAAACACCTCCTAGAGTCCTTCTTGCTGTATATTCCAAAGGAATACTGTGTTTTTTGTTCATTCCTGGGAGGTGGGCATCGCTGGCTGGGCCAGTATTTATTGCCCAGCCCTAGTTGCCCATGGAGAGCAGTTGAGAGTTACCCACATTAGAATTACAGAATATAGAATGACAGGATTATAGGAATTATAGTCAGAAGCTTCTTCCCCAGGATGGAAGACAATAACCAAGGGGCACAGGTTTAAGGTGCGAGGGGCAAGGTTTAACGGAGATGTACGAGGCAAGTTTTTTTACACAAAGGTGATGGGTGCCGCTGGGGGAGGGAATGGAAGCAGATACGATCATGACTTTTAAAGGGTGTCTTGACAAATTCATGAATAGGATGGGAATAGAAGGATATGGTCCCCGACAGGCTTTAGTTCAGTAGGGAAACATGGTCAGTGCAGGCTTGGAGGGCCAAAGGACCTGCTCCTGTACTGAAATTGTCATTGTTCTTTGATCCCTACAGTGCAAGAGCGGCCACTCAGCCCATCAAGTCTGCACCCACTCTCTGACAGAGCATTTTACCGAGGCCCTATCCCCGTAACTCCATGTATTTACCCCGCTAATCTCAGGACACTGAGGGGTCATTTAGCATGACCAATTCACCACATATCTTTGGAGTGTAGGAGGAAACCAGAGCATCCGGAGGAAACCCACAAAGACTCAGGGCGAATGTACAATCTCCACACAGACAGTCACACGAGGCTGGGATCGAATCCGGGTCCCTGGCTCTGTGAGGCAGCAGTGTTAACCCACTGTGTCACCGTGTCCCCGGGAATCGAACCCGGGTCCCTGGCGCTGTGAGACAGCAGTGTTAACCCACTGTGTCACCGTGCCCCCGGGAATCGAACCCGGGTCCCTGGCTCTGTGAGACAGCAGTGTTAACCCACTGTGTCACCGTGTCCCCGGGAATCGAACCCGGGTCCCTGGCTCTGTGAGACAGCAGTGTTAACCCACTGTGTCACCGTGCCCCCGGGAATCGAACCCGGGTCCCTGGCTCTGTGAGACAGCAGTGTTAACCCACTGTGTCACCGTGCCCCCGGGAATCGAACCCGGGTCCCTGGCTCTGTGAGACAGCAGTGTTAACCCACTGTGTCACCGTGTCCCCGGGAATCGAACCCGGGTCCCTGGCTCTGTGAGGCAGCAGTGTTAACCCACTGTGTCACCGTGTCCCCGGGAATCGAACCCGGGTCCCTGGCGCTGTGAGACAGCAGTGTTAACCCACTGTGTCACCGTGCCCCCGGGAATCGAACCCGGGTCCCTGGTGCTGTGAGACAGCAGTGTTAACCCACTGTGTCACCGCGCTGCCCATTGCTGTGGCTCTGGAGTCACATGTAGGCCAGACCGGGGTAAGGACGGCAGATTTCCTTCCCTAAAGGGAACCAGATGGGTTTTTCCCACAATGGGTCATCAGCAGATTCTGAATTCCAGATATTTTTTATTGAATTCAAATTCCAATATCTGCAGTGGTGGGACTTGGACCCAGGTTCCCCAGGACATTAGCTGAGTTTCTGGATTAATAGTCTAGTGATAATACCACTAGGCCATCGCCTCCCCTGTCTGCTGTAATCATTGTTGTTGGAGTAGTAATTGCATTTTAATGTTCCATCTTAGAAACCATTGGCACGTTTCAGGATACTGGAAACCAAAGGAGATGGTTTTCATCATCCCAGGAGGGTTTGAGTATCTTTCGATTGTTTATCCTCAGCTAGCTAGCATTTCCCCATTCTCTAGATAGGATTACTTGATAGAATGGTGGCACAGTGATTAGCTCTGCTGCCTCACAGCGCCAGAGGCCCAGGTTCGATTCCAGCCTTGGGTCACTGTCTGTGCAGAGTTTGCACATTTTCCCCATGTCTGCATGGGTTTCCTCTGGGTGCTCCGGTTTCCTCTCACAGTCCAAAAGACATGCTGGTTAGGGGTTAGGTGCATTGGCTAAATTACCCCCTAGTGTTCAAAGATGTGCAGGTTAGGTGGATTGGCCGTGCTAAATTGCCCCTTAGTGTCCAAAGATGTGTAGGGTAGGGTGGATTGGTCATACTAAATTGCCCCTTAGGGTAAATATGTGGGGTTACGGGGATAGGGCATGGATGGATTGTGGTTGGTGCTGACTTGGTGGGCCGAATGGCCTCCTTCTGCACTGTAGGGATTCTATGATTACAGTTGATTAAAGTCCAACGTTTTGGATTTTTAATATCTTCCTTAATGTTGGGTTTTGAAACCTGTATCTGGCCTTTGTTCTATAATGTCCCCAGTCATTAGCTTCTGAAGGAGTTATCCATTTTGATAACCCCTCCCCCCTCCCATCGTCCTCCCAGATAGGAGACTTCCAGTCTCCTCTGGATCTTATAAAGCTGCAAATATCCATTCCTTTCAATAGTTCCTTTCTGAAATGGGTCTTGGCACCCCCAGATGTGACTTCCCAAGAGCAATCATGTCAGGAGGTGTCTGTAATGCAATCTAAATTAGCAACCCAACTTACATTTTCAGACGTCAGGTGACTTGTGGCAGCCATCCGCAGTCAATGCTTTGTTTTCCTTGCTCTTAAAAGGCAAAGTCCTCTTTAAACAGTTCAGTATGATTTTGGTTATCTGGTAAATATAACAGCAGATATCACTCTGTCACAATGTCGTTTCATGGCAAGGATGGAGTGAGGGATGGGGGGTATTTGAAGGAATGGCTGAGGGTGTGAAGGGGATGGATTGGGATATTGTTATTATGGGCTGCTGTTTCTCCTGTTGCTAGAGGCCAGGATCCTGATGCTGGGAGCTGGGGTTGCTAAGGGTTGGCGTTGCTGGGGTTGCTGGGGGCTGCGGTTGCTAAGTGTTGGAGTTGCTAGGGGCTGGGACTCTGTTGCCAGGGGCAGGAATTCTGTTGCTATGGCTTGGGCCTCTGTTGCTATGGGGTTCAGGTTCCTCCTGTTGTTAGGGACTGGAAATCCGTTGACTGGGGCTGCGACTCTGTTACATGGCGCTGGGATCTTGTTGCTCAGGGATTAGGTTGCCTGGGGTTGGGTCTCCACTGGTTGGGTTAGAGCTCCTCGGAGCTGAGATTCCATTGCCAAGGGTTGGGGCTGCTAAGGACAGGCATTGCTTGGGGTGGGGGATGCTGGGGTATGGGATTGCCAGCGAGATGGGGTTGCTAGGGGGATGGGGTTGCTAGGGGGATGGGGTTGCTAGGGGGATGGGGTTGCTGGGGGATGGGGTTGTTAGGGGAATGGGATTGGCAGGGGAATGGGGTTACTTGGGGAATGAGGTTGCCAGACAGACAGGGTTGCCACGGGGATGGGGTTGCTGGGGAGATGAGGTTGCTAAAGGAATGGGGTTGCAAGAGGATGGGATTGCCAGGAGGATGGTGTTACCAGGGGTTGGGTTTGCTAGGGAAATGAGGTTGCTAGGGGGATGAAGTTGCCAGGGAGAACGGGGTTGACGGGGAATAGGGTTGCTAGGGGAATGAGGTTGCTTGGGGGATGAGGTTGCCAGGCAGACCAGGTTGCTACGGGGATGGGGTTGCCAGGGGATGGGGTTGTCAGGGGGATGGGGTTGCCAGGGGATGGGGTTGTCAGGGGGATGGGGTTGCTTGGGAAGTGGGATTGCTGGGGGGGGAAATGGGGTTGCTAAGGGATGGGGTTGCCAGGGAGTATCATTGCTAGCGGATGGGGTAGTCAGGGGGATGGGGTTGCCAGGGGATGCCGTTGCCAGGGAATGGGGTTGCTGGGGGATGGAATTGTTAGAGGGCAATGGGGTTGCTAGTGGGGTGAGGTTGCTAGGGGGATAGGGTTATAAGGGGGATGGGGTTGCTGTGGGGGTGGGGTTGCCGGGGAGTGGGGGGGATGGGGTTGCCATTCGATGGCATTGCCAAGGAGATGGGTTTGCCAGGGGGATGGGGTTGCTAGGGGGGTTCAGGTTCTAGGAGGTGGGGTTGCCAGGAGATAGGGTTGCTAAGAGGATGGGGTGACCAGGGGGATTGCATTGCTAGGGGATGGGATTGCCAGGGCTGGAATGGGGTTACTAGGGAGTGGTGTTGCCAGGGGGCATGGTTGCTAGGGTATGGATTTGCCAGGGGGAATGGGGTTGCCGGGGGGATGGGGTTGCCGGGGGGATGGGGTTGCCATGGGGATGTGGTTGCCGGTGGATGGGGTTGCTAGGGGAATGGAGTTGCCAGGGGGACAGGGTTGCCAGGGGAACAGGGTTGCCAGGGGGACAGTGTTGCTAGGCGGACGGGGTTGCTAGGGGGGATGGGTTGCTAGGGGAATGAGGTTGCCGGGGGGACGGGGTTGCTAGGGAGGACGGGGTTGCCAGGGGAATGAGGTTGCCGGGGGGACGGGGTTGCTAGGGGGAACGGGGTTGCCAGGGGAATGAGGTTGCCGGGGGGACGGGGTTGCCAGGGGGACGGGGTTGCTAAGAGGCTGCTGCCTCCTCCTCACTGCGTCGCCTGTTCGGCGCCTGCGCGGGTCCTCATCGTGACGTAAGGCGCTGCTCCTTTCCGATTGGCCGCCGCTGTGCCGGAAGTTGACGGTCACGCGGCGCTGCGCTCTGATTGGCTGGCCGCTCTGACCCGGCAGTGCTCGCTCTGGGTTAGGGGTCAGGGTATCTGAGTGGCTGCAGGTTCCATCCCCGCCCCCCCCTAGAGATTAACCAAGATCAGGGGCAAGGAGAGAGATTTAAACCATCTGAGGAGGAAAGAGACCATTAAAACTTTCCAACAGGACTCGGGGGGCTAGTTACCATAGTAACAGGGTGGGGGGGCTAGTTACCATAGTAACTGGGTCTGGGGGGCTAGTTACCATAGTAACTGGGTCTGGGGGAGCTAGTTACCATAGTAACAGGGTCTGGGGGAGCTAGTTACCATAGTAACAGGGTCTGGGGGGGCTAGTTACCATAGTAACAGGGTCTGGGGGAGCTAGTTACCATAGTAACTGGGTCTGGGGGGGCTAGTTACCATAGTAACTGGGTCTGGGGGAGCTAGTTACCATAGTAACAGGGCCTGGGGGGGCTAGTTACCATAGTAACAGGGTCTGGGGGGGCTAGTTACCATAGTAACAGGGTCTGGGGGCTAGTTACCATAGTAACAGGGTCTGGGGGGGGGGGCTAGTTACCATAGTAACAGTGGGAGGGACGGAGATAGTAATCATAGTAACAGATGCAAAGTGTAGAGCCAGGCTGTGGGTGGGAGTTGTTACCACACCAACAGGTTTATGGATTCTAACCTTCAGTAGGAGGTTCAACAGTCGGGGAAGGTGACAGTTCCCATAGTGACAGATACATCAGTGAGGAGACCTGTAGTTGGGTGCAGTGGCGACAGTTACCAGCGGACGCCAGGCCCCGGTTACGGTGTGTGCGCGTCAGGGAGGCTGTGTGTGTGGGAGCCATGGCGCTGGAGCTGGACGTGTTTGTGGGAAACACGACTCTGATCGACAAGGATGTTTATAAGCTCTGGCTGGACGGCTATTCCGGTAAGAGAAAAGTCCTAATTGTACACTAGCCCGGGGTCACCAACAGCCACCCAAGTCCCTTCGCCCTCCCCAGCAGTGAACCCAATCTTGCAATGTTCACCTGTAACCAGTGCACTAACCTGTAAACTATATGGTCCCTCCACGCTGACACTATAGTTAAGAAAGCCCCACCAACACCTCTACTTTCTCAGGAAACTAAGGAAATTTGACATGTCAGCTTCGACTCTCACCAACTTTTACAGATGCACCATAGAAAGCATTCTTTCTGGTTGTACCACAGCTTGGTATGGGTTCCTGCTCTGCCCAAGACCACAAGGAACTAGAGAAGGTCATGAATGTTGCCCAATCCATCACGCAAACCAGCCTCCCATCCATTAACTCTGTCTACACTTCCCGCTGCCTCAGGGAAAAGCAGCCAGCACAATCAAGGATCCCACGCACCCCAGACATTCTCTCTTCCACCTTCTTCCATCAGAAAAAGATAAATGTACCACCTGACTCAAGAACAGCTTTTCCCCTGCTGTGGTCAGACTTTTGAATGGACCCACTTTGCATTAAGTTGATCTTTCTCGACACCCTCGCTATGACTGTAACACCACATTCTGCATCCTCTCCTTCTGTATGAACAGCATACTTAGTATGTAAAGCATGCAGGAAACAATACTTTTCACAGTATCCCAATACATGTGACAATAACATATCAAATCAAAAATCGTAGTTTACCCTCTATCTTCTGTGCAGTTCTGACATTCAGTCCAACGGATGTATACCGGAGTTTGTGAACGTCTATCTGCCTCAACCCATCTGGCCCCATCCTTGGAAATATGTAGAGCTTCTGTATAGAATCATAGAATCTCTACAGTGCAGAAGGAGGCCATTCGGCTCATTGAGTTGGTCAGTACTCCCGCTGAGGCCCTGTCCCCACAACGCCATGACTTTACCCTGCTAATCCCCCTGACAGTAAGGGGCAATTTAGTATGATCAATCCAACTAACCCACACATCTCTGGACTGTGGGAGAAAAGATTTACCAGGATGTTGCCTGCTATGGAGGGCATTAGCTATGAGGAGAGGTTGGAGAAACTCGCTTTGTTCTCACTGGAGCGACGGATGTTGAGGGGAGACCTGATAGAAGTCTACAAGATTATGAGGGGCACGGACAGAATGGATAGTCAGAAGCTTTTTCCCAGGGTGGAAGGATTCTGAGGGGCCGGTTCAGTTGCCTACAGTCCAAACCAGCAGAGACGAACATTCTGCATTTTCAGACTGGATTTGGAAAAGGAAAGAGGCTTGAGTGAGGTGGGGAAGCGGGTAAATGGCGACCCGAGTACTTGCATCTCCGTTCATTTCATTCACTGCACTGTCTGTGTTTCAGTGAGTGACGCTGTCACGTATCGCATCCAGAGTGGGATCTTGGAGCAGACTGATGCCACGCCAGATGTTTTGGAGAGCGACACAATGGATCATTACCGGACCTTCCAGATGTTAGAACGGCTGTTGCACAGTCCACCAAAGCTGATCAACCAGCTGCTGTTCCAGATCCCACCACCAATGCAGTCAATGTTAATAGAAAAGTAAGCTGCCCGAACCGGATTCAAATACGATGTACCTGTCCTGGGAGTGTTTGATGGGGGACAGTGTAGAGGGAGCTTTACTCTGTATCTAACCCCGTGCTGTACCTGTCCTGGGAGTGTTTGATGGGGGGACAGTGTAGAGGGAGCTTTACTCTGTATCTAACCCCGTGCTGTACCTGTCCTGAGAGTGTTTGATGGGGGGACAGTGTAGAGGGAGCTTTACTCTGTATCTAACCCCGTGCTGTACCTGTCCTGGGAGTGTTTGATGAGGGGACAGTGTAGAGGGAGCTTTACTCTGTATCTAACCCTGTGCTGTACCTGTCCTGGGAGTGTTTGATGAGGGGACAGTGTAGAGGGAGCTTTACTCTGTATCTAACCCCGTGCTGTACAGTTTGAAGTGTTTTGGTATGAAATGAGAATATTTTGAACACGTTTGCTTTGGCAGGTACTATACATTTGACGAACCGTTTGTGAGAGAGGTGCTGGGGAAGAAACTATCCAAAGGGACTAAGAAGGACCTGGATGACGTCAGTGCGAAAACAGCAATCACATTGAAGAGTTGCCGAAGACAGGTAGGTGCAGTCTCTTCCACCAGATCTGCTTGGTGTCTGAAGTCTGCATTCATATTGACGGCCTGCTGGAAGCAGACCTTTGCTGATGGTACAAAGGTGGCACTGTGGTTAGCAATTCCCCCTCACAGCGCCAGGGACCAGGGTTTGGTTCCCTGCTTGGGTCACTGTCTGTGCAGAGTCTGCATGTTTGCCCCGTGTCTGCGTGGGTTTCCTCCCCAGTCAGAAGGATGTGCTGGTTGGATAGATTGCCCCTTAGTGTCGGGGGACTAGTTAGGATAAGTGCATGGCGTTGTGAGAATAGTGCCTGGGTGGGATTGTGGTAGGTGCAGACTTGATGGGCCAAATGGCCTCCTTCTGCACTCTAGGAATTCTATATGTAGAGGGATAGGTAGTGTTGACGAAATGGAGGGGGGGGTGCTGCAGAAGGACTTGGACAGGTTAGGAGAGGGGGCAGAGAAGTGGCAGAGGGAATACAATGTGGAAAAGTGTGAAGTTATGCACTTTGGAAGGAGGAATGGAGGCAGAGACTATTTCTAAATAGGGCATGACTTTGGAAATCTGAAGCACAAAGAGACTTGGGAGTCCTGGTTCAGGATTGTCTTCAGGTTATCGTGCAGGTTCAGGCAGCAGGTAGGAAGGCAAATGTAATATTAGCATTCATGTGGAGAGGGCTAGAATACAAGAGCAGGGATGGACTGCTGAGGCAGTATAAGGCTCTGGTCAGACCCCATTTGGAGCATTGTGAGCAGTTTTGGGCCCCGTATCTAAGGAAGGATGTGCCGGCCTTGGAAAGGGTCCAGAGGAGATTCACAAGAATGATCCCTGGAATGAAGAGCTTGTCGCATGAGGAACGGGTTGGGGACTCTGGGTCTGTACTGGTTGGAGTTTAGAAGGATGAGGGGGGGGATCTTATTGAAACTTACAGGATACTGCGAGGCCTGGATAGAGTGGACGTGGAGAGGACGCGGGAGAGACTAGAACTCGAAGGCACAGCCTCAGAGTGAAGGGATATTCCTTTAAAACTGAGATGAGGAGGAATTTCTTCAGCCAGAGAGTGAGTGAATCTGTGCAACTCATTGCCACAGAGGAGGCCGGGTCAGTGAGTGTCTTTAAGACAGAGATAGATAGGTTCCTGATTAATAAGGGGATCAGGGGTTATGGGGAAAAGGCAGGAGAATGGGGGATGGGAAAAATATCAGCCACAATTGAATGGCAAAGCAGACTTAATGGGCCGAGTGGCCTCGTTCTGCTGCTATATCTTATGGTGTTTAATGTCCTGCTTGGCACAGTTAGTGGCCAGTGTTCACCAATGGTCTTGTTTAAGAACGCCTTGCCCTGTTTAAAGAAGAATAAATAAGTGCTAAACCTAGTTTGCTCGCACCTGGAACTCTGGCCTCTGTGTCAATATTAAGGCACTGGTTCAGCCAAAGGTTTACCACAATGATGACAGACCTGAGGGATTATATCCATCAAGAACAACAAGTTACATTTATATAGTGCCTTTAATATTAGGAAGCCTCCCCCAAGGTGTTTCACAGGAGGGTTACAACCGCTCCAAACCACATTGGCAGATATTAGAAGCAAAGTCTTGGTCAAAGAGGTTAGTTTCAAGGAGCGTGTTAATGGAGGCGAGATGGAGGGAGAGGTTTAGGAAGGGAATTCCAGGCATGCCTGCTAATGGTGGAATGGGGAAAAGTGTAAGTGCAGAAGAGACCAGAATTGGAGGAGGGAGCACACCCTGGAGAGATGTCAGGCTGGCAGAGGTTCCTGTCTCATGCAACAGGGAAATGAGTTCAAAATAAAGTAGGCTTACATTAACAGGGCAATGAAGTTCCTGTGAAAATCCCCCAGTCGTCACACTCCGGCGCCTGTCCAGGTATACTGAGGGAGAGTTTAGCACCTAACCAGCATGTCTTTCGGACTGTGGGAGGAAACTGGAGCACCCAGATGAAACCCACATAGACACGGGGAGAACATGCAGACTCCGCACAGACAGTGATCTGAGTTCAGGAATCGAACCCAGGTCCCTGGCGCTGTGAGGCAGCAGTGCTAACCCACTGTGTCACTGGGCCGCCAACAAAAGCCATATCAGGCTGTGGCTCTTTCCCTCATGGGGCCTCAAGCGAAGATTTTTCCACTGGTGGGGGAGCCCAGAATTCGGGGCTGTCGATATAAGACAGTCATAAGGTCTTGATAAGGTCCCCCGTGTAAGACTTCTTGAGAAGGTGAGAGGGCATGGGATGCAAGGGGCTTTGGCCTTGTGGATCCAGAACTGGCTTGCCTGCAGAAGGCAGAGAGTGGTTGTGAATGGGTCTTTTTCTGCATGGAGGTCAGTCACCAGTGGAGTACCCCAGGGATCTGTTCTAGGACCCCTGCTGTTTGTCATTTTCACAAATGACTTGGATGAGGAAGTGGAGGGATGGGTTAGTAAGTTTGCCGATGATATGAAGGTTTGTGATGTTGTGGGTGGTCTGGAGGGATGTCAGAAGTTGCAGCGTGACATTGATAGGATGCAAGACTGGGCAGAGAAGTGGCAGATGGACTTCAACGTGGATAAATGTGTAATGGTCCATTTTGGCAGGTCCAATGGGATGAAGGAATACAATAACAAGGGTAGGAATCTTAGCAGTGTTGAAGAGAAGGACCTTGGGGTCTGGGTCCATAGGACTCTTAAATCAGCCTCGCAGGTGGAGGGTGTGGATAAGAAGGCGTATGGTGTACTGGCCCTCATTAATCGAGGGATTGAGTTTAGGAGTCGGGAGGTAATGCTGCAACTTTATAAGACCGTTGTCAGACCCCACTTGGAGTACTGTGTGCAGTTCTGGTCACCTCACTACAGGAAGGATGTGGAAGCTATTGAGAGGGTGCAGAGGAGATTTACAAGGATGTTGCCTGGATTGGGAGGCATGCCTTATGACGATAGGTTGAGGGAGCTGGGACTCTTCTCCCTGGAGAGATGAAGGTTGAGAGGTGACCTGATAGAGGTTTATAAAATGTTGAGAGGAATAGATAGGGTGGATTCTCGGAGGCTATTTCCCAGAGCTGAAATGGTCGCTACAAGAGGACACAGGTTTAAGGTGCTGGGAAGCAAGTACAGAGGAGATGTCAGGGGTAAGTTTTTCACTCAGAGGGTGGTGAGTGAGTGGAATCGGCTGCTGTCGGTGGTGGTAGAGGTGAACTCGCTGGGGTCTTTTAAAAGACTTCTGGATGAGTACATGGGATTTAATGGGATTGGGAATTACAGATAGTTCTATGGCTTGGTAGGTAGGGATATGATCGGTGCAACTTGTGGGCCGAAGGGCCTGTTTGTGCTGTAGTGTTCGATGTTCTAAAATGACAAATTCAGGAGAAAGCTGTTTACCCAAGGAATAGGGCCCCCAGGGGGAGTGGGGGAGAATGTGGGACTCGCTCCCATGGGGGGAGTGGGGGAGAATGTGGGACTCGCTCCCACGGGGGGAGTGGGGGAGAATGTGGGACTCGCTCCCACGGGGAATGGGGGAGAATGTGGGACTCGCTCCCACGGGGAATGGGGGAGAATGTGGGACTCGCTCCCACGGGGGGAGTGGGGGGAGAATGTGGGAGTCGCTCCCACGGGGAGTGTTGGAAGGAATAGTGGGTGTGGGTGGGAACAGACCAACAGAGGGTGGAGGTATGTGTTTAACCTTAGTGCTTTAACATTGCATCATCTTTTTTCTCTCTCTGTCTCTTTTCCCTTGTCTCCACCTCTCCCTCACTCCCTCCCCCTCTCCCTCCCTGCCTCCAGTTCGATAACTTTAAGCGAGTGTTTAAGGTGGTGGAGGAGATGAAGGGGCCCCTTGTGGAGAACATTCAGCAGAACTTCCTGCTCTCGGACCGGCTGGCCGGGTAAGGAACCTTCCCTCAGTTACTCAAAACGAGACACTGTCAGTGCTGGACCACAAATCCTTTATTAGTGCAGGAAGCTGAAGTAACTGCAGGCACTGTGAGAGGAAAGTTTCCCCTTACGGTGAAATCATTGAATCTTCAGACTTTGAGTTGAAACGACTGTGAGCAAACCGACGCACCGAACCAGCACATCTTTCAGACTGTGGGAGGAAACCGGAGCACCCGGAGGAAACCCACACAGACATGGGGAGAATGTGCAGACGCCACACAGACAGTGACCCGAGGTGGGAATCAAACCCAGGTCCCTGGTGCTGTGAGGGGGCAGTGTTAACCCACTGTGTCACCGTGCCCCCCGGGAATCGAACCCGGGTCCCTGGCTCTGTGAGACAGCAGTGTTAACCCACTGTGTCACCATGCCCCCCGGGAATCAAACCCGGGTCCCTGGCGCTGTGAGACAGCAGTGTTAACCCACTGTGTTACCGTGCCCCCGGGAATCGAACCCGGGTCCCTGGCGCTGTGAGACAGCAGTGTTAACCCACTGTGTCACCGTGCCCCCCAGGAATCGAACCCAGGTCCCTGGCTCTGTGAGACAGCAGTGTTAACCCACTGTGTCACCGTGCCCCCGGGAATCGAACCCGGGTCCCTGGCGCTGTGAGACAGCAGTGTTAACCCACTGTGTCACCGTGCCCCCGGGAATCGAACCCGGGTCCCTGGCGCTGTGAGGCAGCAGTGTTAACCCACTGTGTCACCGTGCCCCTGGGAATCGAACCCGGGTCCCTGGCGCTGTGAGACAGCAGTGTTAACCCACTGTGTCACCGTGTCCCCGGGAATCGAACCCGGGTCACTGGCACTGTGAGACAGCAGTGTTAACCCACTGTGTCACCGTGCCCCCGGGAATCGAACCCGGGTCCCTGGCCCTGTGAGGCAGCAGTGTTAACCTACTGTGTCACCGTGTCCCCGGGATTCGAACCCGGGTCCCTGGCGCTGTGAGACAGCAGTGTTAACCCACTGTGTCACCGTGCCCCTGGGAATCGAACCCGGGTCCCTGGCGCTGTGAGACAGCAGTGTTAACCCACTGTGTCACCGTGCCCCCGGGAATCGAACCCGGGTCCCTGGCTCTGTGAGACAGCAGTGTTAACCCACTGTGTCACCGTGTCCCCGGGAATCGAACCCGGGTCCCTGGCGCTGTGAGACAGCAGTGTTAACCCACTGTGTCACCGTGCCCCCGGGAATCGAACCCGGGTCCCTGGCGCTGTGAGACAGCAGTGTTAACCCACTGTGTCACCGTGTCCCCGGGAATCAAACCCGGGTCCCTGGCACTGTGAGACAGCAGTGTTAACCCACTGTGTCACCGTGCCCCCGGGAATCGAACCCGGGTCCCTGGCGCTGTGAGACAGCAGTGTTAACCCACTGTGTCACCGTGTCCCCGGGAATCAAACCCGGGTCCCTGGCACTGTGAGACAGCAGTGTTAACCCACTGTGTCACCGTGCCCCCGGGAATCGAACCCGGGTCCCTGGCGCTGTGAGACAGCAGTGTTAACCCACTGTGTCACCATGTCTCACTGACGTTACAGTCAGGCCTAAGTCCCAGCTCCCTCTTCTGGTCAATGCTTGGGAGGTGGCGATGGATAATTTGTCAGCTGGGATTCAAGTGATTGAAGTCTGCCGCACAACATTCACCATTCTCCCTCAAACACTCATGCTGCGGCTGGAGGAGCTTTTGATAAGTGCGGGTGGGTAGGGGGTGGAGAGTGGGGGGTAACATGGTGTGGATCGGAGTACCGATCCCTCACAGCCGATGTCTGGCCAGCTTGCTCACCTTTGCAGTGCCTGCTTGGAGCTTTCCCTGCAACTGCGCATGGATGGCTGCACAATGGTTAGCACTGCTGCCCCACAGCGCCAGGGTCCCAGGTTCGATTCCCAGCTTGGGTTACTGTCTGTGTGGCGTCTGCACGTTCTCCCCGTGTCTGCGTGGGTTTCCTCTGGGTGCTCCGGTTTCCTCCCACAGTCTGAAAGATGTGCTGGTTAGGTGCTAAATTCTCCCTCAGTGTAACCTGAACAGGAGTGTGGCGATTCGGGTGTTTTCACAGTAATTTCATTGCAGTGTGACAGTAATAAATAAACTTTAAAAACTGCATTCCACCTTCTGCCTCTGGCTAGGAGGCTGTGTTAAAGCCCTATAGTGGCAGCTAGTGTTTTTTAGGCCCTCTCCTCTGCCAGTCCTGTTGCCCACTTACTATTTCCTCCAAAGCCAAGATTCATGCCAGTTTCATTTGTCTGCTCGCCTTCCCTGGCCCCACCTGCGCTCCCTCCAGTCCAAAGCAAGTACATCTGTCCCTCAGATGTGTCTAGCCATTCCTCCCTGCCAGATGTAACTGGAGCCTGCCCACATCATCTCCGCTGAAGCTGTTAACTGTTCTCAAACACTTCTGGATAGCTACCTTATTCCCCTTGTTGTCCTGTCCGATCAACTTAGTTTTAAATTCGTTCATAGGATGTGGGGACATCGCTGGACAAGGTCCAGAATTTATTACCCAAGCCTAATTTCCCTTGAACTCAGCATCTCGCTTGGCCCATTTCAGGGGAACGCTTAAGAGTTGACTACATTGCTCTGGGGGTGTTTGTGCGTGCGTGTGTCTCTCTCGCTCACGCTTTGGACACCAAGGGGCAATTTAGCATTGCCAATCCACGTAATTGGACTGTGGGAGGAAACCAGAGCAGCCAGAGAAAACCCACGCAGACACGGGGAGAACGTGCAGACACTGCACAGACAGTGACCCAAGCTGGGAATCGAACCCGGGTCCCTGGCGCTGTGAGGCAGTAGTGCTAACCCACTGTGTCACCGTGCCCCTGGGAATCGAACCCAGGTCCCTGGCTCTGTGAGACAGCAGTGCCAACCCACTGTGTCACCATGTCCCCGGGAATCGAACCCGGGTCCCTGGCACTGGGAGGCAGCAGTGTGAACCCACTGTGTCACCGTGCCCCCGGGAATCGAACCCGGGTCCCTGGCGCTGTGAGGCAGCAGTGCCAACCCACTGTGTCACCATGTCCCCGGGAATCGAACCCGGGTCCCTGGCGCTGTGGGGCAGCAGTGTTAACCCACTGTGTCACCGTGTCCCCGGGAATCGAACCCGGGTCCCTGGCGCTGTGGGGCAGCAGTGTTAACCCACTGTGTCACTGTGCCCCCGGGAATCGAACCCGGGTCCCTGGCGCTGTGAGGCAGCAGTGTTAACCCACTGTGTCACCGTGCCACCCCAATCGACAAGGGTTTCATGGTCACCGTTAGACGTGTTAGCACCAGGTCGTACTTGAATTCCATCTGCCGTGACGGGATTGGAACCTGACTCTGACTCTGTTGGCTGTGGGGGGAGCAATTTTCCAGTCGTGGTCACCCCCAGCCTGGAAAATCCTGCCCAAGGTCCAGGGATCTTTGTATCCAAGAGAGGAAATGCTGGAAAGTCTCAGTAGATCTGGCAGCATCTGTAAGGATAGAAAAGAGCTGACGTTTCGAGTGAGCTCTTTGTCAAACCTTTTTGTGGTCTGTGTTGCATCTGCTACAAATCCCATGGAGGGTGGGACGGGAAGATACTGCCTGGGTCTCCGGATTTCTAGTTTAACAACAGTACTGCCACATCCCCTCCTGTCACACCCACAGCTCCAGCAGTGAGTGTGAGGAACCCTCCACAATCATTCCGATGGAGACCCTCTGTGCCGTGTCCTCCCTCCTCCCCTCCCCCTGTACGAGAACCCATAAGACACAGGAGCAGAATTAGGCCATTCAGTCCATCGAGTCTGCTCTGCCATTCAATCATGGCTGATATTTTTCTCATCCCCCATTCTCCTGCCTTTTCCCCATAACCCCTGATCCCCTCATTAATCAGGAACCTATCTATCTCTGTCTTAAAGACACTCAATGACCCGGCCTCCACAGCCTTCTGCGGCAAAGAGTTCCACAGATTCCCCACTCTCTGGCTGAAGAAATTCCTCTTCATCTCTGTTTTAAAGGATCGTCCCTTTAGCCTGAGGCTGTCCCCTCTGGTTCTAGTTTTTCCTACTAGTGGAAACATCCTCTCCACGTCCACTCTATCCAGGCCTCGCAGTATCCTGTAAGTTTCAATAAGATCCCTCCCCTCATCCTTCTAAACTCCAACGAGCACAGACCCAGAGTCCTCAATCGTTCCTCATATTACCAGCTCTTCATTCCAGGGATCATTCTTGTGAACCTCCTCTGGACCCTTTCCAAGGCCGGCACATCCTTCCTTAGATACGGGGCCCAAAACTGCTCACAATCCTCCAAATGGGGTCTGACCAGAGCCTTATACAGCCTCAGCAGTCCATCCGTGCTCTTGTATTCTAGCCCTCTCAACATGAACGCTAACATTACATTTGCCTTCCTACCTGCTGCCTGAACCTGCACGATAACCTGAAGAGAATCTTGAACAATGACTCAAAACTCCCTCCAATCGAGTTCTCCTCTCTCATTCCATCCCCATCCTGTTTCCCAGGTCCCCTAATCCACTAGAACTACTCCCTGTATCCCCACTGCCTACCTCCCTCCCAATCCGCCTCTGTGCTGTAAAATCCAAGGTGATTCCCCGTCCCTCCAGTGAGGCACCTGCCAATGCTGCCAGATGCCTCACCCCCCCTACCTCCACGGGTGGGCATGAGGGGACGGCAGCAGGAGAGGGTCGAGGTGAAGCTGGCTGCCAAGTTAGGGTGTTAGATTGATGTGGGGGGTGGTGGGAGTACTGGTCACAGTTCCAAGTTTATTTATTAGTCAGGCTGATATTAACAATGCAGTGAAGTTACTGTGAAAATTCTCCAGTTGCCACACGCCGGCACCTGTTCAGATACACAGAGGGAGAATTAGCACAGCCAATCCACCCTAACCCACACATCTTTCAGACTGTGGGTGGAAAGACAATGCTGGGACGAGAGGTCATAGTCTGAAGATAAGGGGCAGCAAATTTCAAACAGAATTGGGGGAGAAACTGCTTCTCCCAAAGGAATTCGCTATCCCAAAGTGCGGTGGGTGCTGGGACAGTGAGTAAATTTAAGGGGGAGTTGGACAGATTTTTAATTGGCAATGGGATGAAGGGTTATGGGGAGATGGCAGGAAAATAGGGATGAGGAGCATATCAGCCAGGATCGAATGGCAGAGCGGACTTGATGGGTTGAATGGCCTCATTCATAGAATAATAGAATCCCTACAGTGAAAATGGAGGCCATTCAGCCCATCGAGTCTGCACGGATCACAATCCCACCCAGGCCCTATCTCCATTTAGTTGCCCTGCTAATCCGTCTAACCTACTCAGCCCAGGACACTAAGGGATAATTTAGCACAGCCAATCCACCTAACCTGCACGTCCTTGGACTGTGAGTGGAAACCAGAGCACCCGGAGGAAACCCACGCAGACACGGAGAGAACGTGCAGACTCCACACAGACAGTGACCCAAGCCGGGAATCGAACCCGGGTCCCTGGGCGCTGTGAGACAGCAGTGCTAACCCACTGTGTGAACCCGGGTCCCTGGGCACTGTGAGGCAGCAGTGCTAACCCACTGTGTGAACCCGGGTCCCTGGGCGCTGTGAGGGAGCAGTGCTAACCCACTGTGTGAACCCAGGTCCCTGGGCGCTGTGAGACAGCAGTGCTAACCCACTGTGTGAACCCGGGTCCCTGGGCGCTGTGAGACAGCAGTGCTAACCCACTGTGTGAACCAGGTCGCTGGGCTCTGTGAGACAGCAGTGCTAACCCACTGTGTGAACCCGGGTCCCTGGGCACTGTGAGGCAGCAGTGCTAACCCACTGTGTGAACCCGGGTCCCTGGGCACTGTGAGGCAGCAGTGCTAACCCACTGTGTGAACCCGGGTCCCTGGGCGCTGTGAGGCAGCAGTGCTAACCCACTGTGTGAACCCGGGTCCCTGGGCACTGTGAGGCAGCAGTGCTAACCCACTGTGTGAACCCGGGTCCCTGGGCGCTGTGAGGCAGCAGTGCTAACCCACTGTGTGAACCCGAGTCCCTGGGCACTGTGAGGCAGCAGTGCTAACCCACTGTGTGAACCCGGGTCCCTGGGTGCTGTGAGGCAGCAGCGCTAACCCACTGTGTGAACCCGGGTCCCTGGGCACTGTGAGACAGCAGTGCTAACCCACTGTGTGAACCCGAGTCCCTGGGCACTGTGAGACAGCAGCGCTAACCCACTGTGTGAACCCGGGTCCCTGGGCGCTGTGAGGCAGCAGCGCTAACCCACTGTGTGAACCCGGGTCCCTGGGCGCTGTGAGACAGCAGTGCTAACCCACTGTGTGAACCCGGGTCCCTGGGCACTGTGAGACAGCAGCGCTAACCCACTGTGTGAACCCGGGTCCCTGGGCACTGTGAGACAGCAGTGCTAACCCACTGTGTGAACCCGAGTCCCTGGGCACTGTGAGGCAGCAGTGCTAACCCACTGTGTGAACCCGGGTCCCTGGGCGCTGTGAGACAGCAGTGCTAACCCACTGTGTGAACCCGGGTCCCTGGGCGCTGTGAGACAGCAGCGCTAACCCACTGTGTGAACCCGGGTCCCTGGGCGCTGTGAGACAGCAGTGCTAACCCACTGTGTGAACCCGGGTCCCTGGGCGCTGTGAGACAGCAGCGCTAACCCACTGTGTGAACCCGGGTCCCTGGGCACTGTGAGGCAGCAGCGCTAACCCACTGTGTGAACCCGGGTCCCTGGGCGCTGTGAGACAGCAGCGCTAACCCACTGTGTGAACCCGGGTCCCTGGGCGCTGTGAGACAGCAGTGCTAACCCACTGTGTGAACCCGGGTCCCTGGGCACTGTGAGGCAGCAGCGCTAACCCACTGTGTCCGTGACTTCTTTACCTGGTGTTCTTCTCCCCTCCCAGTGATTATGCAGCCGTTGTCTTTTTTGCCAACAACCGCTTTGAGACCGGCAAGAAGAAACTCCAGTATCTGACCTTCGAGGACTTTGCCTGCTGTGCCGAGCAGCTGATTTCGAACTGGACCCTCGGGGCTGTGGGTGAGTGCGATGTGTGTCTAATCTGGGGAAGCAGGCAAGGTCGGGGGGCTGGGGGTTGTTGCATACATAGAAATGTATAAAATGGAAGCAGAAGTAGGCCATTCAAGCCTGCTCAGTGATTCATTTTCATAGAATCCTACAGTGCAGAAGGAGACCATTTGGCCCATCAAGCCTGCACTGTCTACAACCCCACTCAGCCCTATCCTCATAATCCCATACGTTTACCCAAGCTAGTCCCCCTGATGTTAAGTGGCAATTTAGCATTTGGCCAATTCACCAACCTACACATCTTTTGTTTAACGTTTGTTTATTGGTGTCGTGAGTAGCCATACATTAACACTGCAATGAAGTTACTGTGAAAATCCCCCAGTCGCCATACTCCAGCGCCTGTTCGGGTTACACTGAGGTAGAATTTAGCACCTGACCACCATGTCTTTCAGACTGTGGGAGGAAACTGGAGGACCCGGAGGAAACCCACGCAGACACAGGGAGAATGTGCAGACTCCACACAGACAGTGACCCGAGCCGGGAATCGAACCCAGATTTCTGGTGCCGTGAGGCAGCAGCACTAACCACTGTGCCACCTGTGCTGTGTGAAGCTGTGATGCTGTTTGGAGAGCCAGTACAGATACAGGAGGCCGAATGGCCTCCTGCTGCACCTGTGACAATTGGGTGATTCTGTGAAAGATTGATTCAGTTCCCCCTGGAGTTTATCACATGGGAGAGAGGTACGAGAGAGGGAATTCCCCCACGTGTGACTAAATGGCATCAGAGAAATGTCTGAATGAGTCCAAATCAACCGGGTTACAACCTCAACTGATTTCTTAAATGGGCTGTGGGTGGAGTTAGTGACGCACTCAGGACTGTTCAGCAAGTGCTGCTCGAATCCGTAATTTCCACAAGCTGTTGCTGTCTCCATGGCAACACCTCAGTCAATCAGAGGCCGCTGGTGTGCCGGTAGCACAGGCATTCACTGACTTGCACCAATCCCTTTACAGACTGTATGGTTGATGATATGGATGTTGATCTGGACAGAGAATTTCTCCAGGATCTGAAGGATCTCAAAGTGCTCATCACAGATAAGGACCTCCTGGACCAGCACAAAAGGTAAAGTGTATCTCACACATGGTGCACTCTACACTGTCCCCATCAAACATTCCCAGGACAGGTACAACACAGGATTAGATACAGAGTAAAGCTCCCTCTACACTGTCCCCCCATCAAACACTCCCAGAACAGGTACAGCACGGGGTTAGATACAGAGTAAAGCTCCCTCTACACTGTCCCCCCATCAAACACTCCCAGGACAGGGACAGCACGGGGTTAGATACAGAGTAAAGCTCCCTCTACACTGTCCCCATCAAACACTCCCAGGTTAGATACAGAGTAAAGCTCCCTCTACACTGTCCCCCCATCAAACACTCCCAGGACAGGGACAGCACGGGGTTAGATACAGAGTAAAGCTCCCTCTACACTGTCCCCATCAAACACTCCCAGGTTAGATACAGAGTAAAGCTCCCTCTACACTGTCCCCCCATCAAACACTCCCAGGACAGGGACAGCACGGGGTTAGATACAGAGTAAAGCTCCCTCTACACTGTCCCCATCAAACACTCCCAGGTTAGATACAGAGTAAAGCTCCCTCTACACTGTCCCCCCATCAAACACTCCCAGGACAGGGACAGCACGGGGTTAGATACAGAGTAAAGCTCCCTCTACACTGTCCCCATCAAACACTCCCAGGACAGGGACAGCACGGGGTTAGATACAGAGTAAAGCTCCCTCTACACTGTCCCCATCAAACACTCCCAGGACAGGTACAGCATGGGGTCAGATACAGAGTAAAGCTCCCTCTACACTATCCCAATCAGACACTCCCAGGACAGGTACAGCACGGGGTTAGATACAGAGTAAAGCTCCCTCTACACTGTCCCCCCATCAAACACTCCCAGGACAGGTACAGCACGGGGTTAGATACAGAGTAAAGCTCCCTCTACACTGTCCCCCCCATCAAACACTCCCAGAACAGGTACAGCACGAGGTTAGATACAGAGTAAAGCTCCCTCTACACTGTCCCCCCATCAAACACTCCCAGGTTAGATACAGAGTAAAGCTCCCTCTACACTGTCCCCCCATCAAACACTCCCAGGACAGGTACAGCACGGGGTTAGATACAGAGTAAAGCTCCCTCTACACTGTCCCCCATCAAACACTCCCAGGACAGGTACAGCACGGGGTTAGATACAGAGTAAAGCTCCCTCTACACTGTCCCCCCATCAAACACTCCCAGGACAGGTACAGCACGGGGTTAGATGTGAACAGTTGAGTTTGGGCTGGATTTGAAGGTGGGAGTGCGTTGTGTATCTGATATGCTGCTGTTTTGACGTTGGGGAGTGAATGATTGGGAAGTGAATAAGTGTTGTTGCTCTGTTGTTCCCACAGCCTGGTCTGCACAGCATTGAGAGGCAAAGTCAGCGTCTTCACTGAAATGGAGGCAAACTTTAAGGTAAAGAAAAGGGGAGGTTTAGTTGATGTTATTGGTAGTGAGTGCAGGGAGTATGTGACCTCCCTTTCTCCTATTGTGTGTGACCACTGTTGAAGTTGTTGCTTACAAAGTGAGATGGAACAAAATGGCGACCTCAGCATCCTCTGCTCTGAGCTACAATATTGTTATTTTTATTCATTCATGGGACGTGGGTGTCACTCGCTGGGCAAGCACTCATTGCCTATTTGTAGTTGCCCCAGGGCAGCTGAAAGTCAACTACAGCATGGTGGCACACTGGTTAGTGCAGTTCCCTCAGAGCGCTAGGGACCTGGGTTCAATTCCTGGCTTGGATCACTGTCTGTGCAGAGTCTGCACGTTCTCCCCATGTCTGAATGAGCTAAATTGCCCCTTTGTGTCCAAAGGTGTGCAGGTTAGATGGAGTGAAGCTCCCTCTATAGTGTCCCCCATCAAACATTCACAGGACAGGGGAAATTGCCCCTTCATGTCTAAAGATGTGCAGGTTAGGTGGATTGGCCATGGTAAATTGTCCCTTAGTGTCCAAAGATGTGCAGGTTAGGGTGGATTGGCCATGGTAAATTGTCCCTTAGTGTCCAAAGATGTGTAGGTTAGGGTGGAGTGGCCATGGTAAATTGTCCCTTAGTGTCCAAAGATGTGCAGGTTAGGTGGATTGGCCATGCTAAATTGTCCCTTAGTGTCAGGGGGACTGACTAGGGTAAATGCGTGGGGTTATGGGGATAGGGCTTTATTAGCCCTCCAATGTAGGGCTTCTATGATTCACATTGCTGTGGCTCTGGAGTCACATGTAGGCCAGACCAGGGTAAGGACGGCAGATTTCCTCCCCTAAAGGGAACCAGATGGGTTTTTTCCCGACAATTGACAGTCATCAAGTTCTTAATTCCAGATTTTATTTGTTGTATTGAATTCCAATTCCACCATCTGCTGTAGCAGGATTCGAACCCGGGTCCCCCAGGACATTAGCTGAGTTTCAGGATTAATAGTCTAGCGATAATACCACGAGGCCACTGTCTTCCCATTTAATTCCACCATCTGCTGTAGCAGGATTCGAACCCGGGTCCCCCAGAACATTAGCTGAGGATTAATAGTCTAGCGATAATACCACGAGGCCACTGTCTTCCACCATCTGCTGCAGCAGGATTCGAACCCGGGTCCCCCAGAACATTAGCTGAGTTTCAGGATTAATAGTCTAGTGATAATACCACTGGGCCATTGCCTCCTCCTGTGTCCTTTGCAGAATCTCTCTCGTGCTCTGATCAACATTGCCGCCAAGCTGATCCACACCAAGGATGTTCGGGACCTCTTCATTGATCTGGTGGAGAAGGTGAGTCCCACCTGGTGCAGACTGGACCACTCCAGCCTGCTCCGTCATTCAATAAGATCATGGCTTCTTTTGATTTGATTTATGATTGTCACATGTACTGGGACGCAGTGAAAAATATTGTTTCTTGCGCACTATACAGACAAAGCATAACGTTTATCGAGAAGGAAAGGAGAGTGCAGAATGTAGTGTTACAGTCACAGTGAGGGTGTAGAGAAAGATCAACTTAATGTGAGGTAGGTCCATTCAAAAGTCTGACAGCAGCAGGGAAGAAGCTGTTCTTGAGCCGGTCGGTACGGGACCTCAGACTTTTGTATCTTTTTCCCGATGGAAGAAGGTGGAAGAGAGAATGTCCGGGGTGCGTAGGGTCTATGATTATGCCGGCTGCTTTTCCCGAGGCAGCGGGAAGTGTAGACAGAGTCAATGGATGGGAGGCTGGTTTGTGTGATGGATTGGGCTACATTCACAACCCTCTGTTGTTCTTTGTGGTCTTGGGCAGAGCAGGAGCCCGTACCAAGTTGTGATACAACCAGAAAGAATGCTTTCTATGGGGCAAAGTTGGTGAGAGTCGTAGTGGATATTCCAAATTTCCTGGCCTCAGCCCCATTTGTCGTCTGTCTCTCCCCCTGCCATTCCGGTCAGGAATCTCTTTCACTCGGCCTGGAATGTAATCACTGACCGGCACGTCCCCACCGCTCTCTGTGGGGAGAGAATCCCACAGACTGACCACTCTCCACATGTCCATTTAAAATGGGCGTCCCCAATTCGGAAATTCCCGTCCTGGATTCCCATGAGGACAAACTCCCCTCAGTGCCTCTGAATCCTCCTCAGACATTTCTCTGATGCCATTCAGTCACATGCAGGGGAATTGTCTCTCTCTCTCTCTCTCTCTCTCTCGCAACAAACTCCAGGAGATCCTTCACAGAATCACCCAATCGTCACAGGCATAACAGGAGGCCATTCGGCCCCTCCCATGTCTGTACTGGCTCTCCGAACGAATATTGTGACTTTGTGCCATTAGGGTGGCACGCAGCTGCCTCACAGCACCAGGGACCCGGGTTCGATTCCCAGCTTGGGTCACTGTCTGTGTGGAGTCTGCACGTTCTCTCCATGTCTGTGTGGGTTTCCTCCCACAGTCTGAAAGATGTGCTGGTTAGATGTATTGGCCATGCTAAATTCTCCCTCAGTGTAACCCGCACAGGCACCAGAATGTGGCGACTAGGGGATTTTCACAGTAACTTCATTGCACTGTTAATGTAAGCCTACTTGTGACACTTAAAAAATAAAATTACTGTCAAAATCCCCTAGTTGCCACACTCCGCAGCCTTTTCGGGTTATACTGATAGAGAAGTTAGCACCTAACCAGCACGTCTTTCCAGACTGTGGGAGGAAACTGGAGCACCCGGAGGAAACCCACGCAGACACAGGGAGAACGTGCAAACTCCACACAGACAGTGACCCAGGCAGGGAGCTGAACCCGGGTCCCGAGTGCTGTGAGGTAGCAGTGCTAACCACTGTGCCACCCCCAATAACTTCACTGCGGTGTTAATGTAAGCCTACTTGTGAGAAATAAATTTTAAAAATTTTAAATTATCTTTTATATTTATCGTGTGTTGGCGTATCAAGGGGGAGTGCTACTTCCAAGCTAAGAGTGTAGAAAAGATTTACTAGGATGCTACCGGGACTTGATGGATTGAGTTATAAGGAGAGGCTGGATAGACTGGGATTTTTCTCTCTGGCGCGTAGGAGGCTGAGGGGTGATCTTATAGAGATCTATAAAATAATGAGGGGCACAGATCAGCTAGATAGTCAGTATCTTTTCCCAAAGGTAGGGGAGTCTAAAACTAGAGGGCAGAGGTTTAAGGTGAGAGGGGAGAGATACAAAAGGGTCCAGAGGGGCAATTTTTTCACACAGAGGGTGGTGAGTGTCTGGAACAAGCTGCCAGAGGTAGTAATGGAGGTGGGTACAATTTTGTCTTTTAAAATGGCAGCACGGTAGCACAGTGGGTTAGCACTGCTGCTTCACAGCTCCAGGAACCTGGGTTCGATTCTCGGCTCGGGTCACTGTCTGTGTGGAGTCTGCATGTTCTCCCCATGTCTGCATGGGTTTCCTCTGGGCGCATCAGCTTCTTTCTACAGTCCAAAGATGCGCAGGTTAGGTTGATTGGCCTTGCTAAAATTGCTGCTCAGTGTCCTGAGATGTGTTAAAGGGATTAATGGGTAAAATATATAGGGACATGGGAGTAGGGCCTGGGTGGGATTGTGGTTGGTGCAGACTCGATGGGCCGAAGGGCCTCTTTCTGCACTGTAGGGTTCTATGAAGCATTGAGACAGTTAGATGGGTAAGGTGGGTTTAGAGGGACATTGACTAAACGTGAGCAATTGGGACTAGCTTAATGGTTAAAAACTGGGCAGCATGGACAAGTTGGGCCGAAGGGCTTGTTTCCATGCTGTAAACCTTGATGACTAACTCACTTGGTCTTCAAGTTGCTGATTTACACTTGAGTTAAAATTGGGAGCAGTGGGGGTTGGGTTCCCGAACTCACGTACCCGCGCCTTACGCCTGTTTCCAGAGTTGCCATCTCTCTGCTGCTCACTCCATCTCTCCCCTCTCGTCTTCCCAACAGTTTATTGAGCCATGTAAATCCGAGCGGTGGAATTACAACGACGTCAGCCTCTTCCTCACCCACTACACAAACTCTGCACGTGCCCTCGATGCCTTCAAGTAAGTACAGTGCAAGCCACCTCCTGCCAACTGACGGGCAGAGCGTCCCATCCCACACTTGTTGCCAGTGGGCAGGACAGGGGTCAGGATTCCCTCAACGGCACCTCATAACCCTCTGGCTGCCAACTTTAACAATAAGATACCTTCCTGTGGGACGCTGGAAGAGCAGCAGGTGGAGAACAAAGAAAATTACAACACAGGAACTGGCCCTTCGGCCCCTCCAAGCCTGCACTGACCATGCTGTCTGTCTGAACTAAAACCCCCTACCCTTCCAGGGACCATATCCCTCTATTCCCATCCTATTCATGTACTTGTCAAGACACCCATTAAAACTCACTATCGTATCTGCTTCCACTCCCTCCCCCCGGCAATGAGACCCAGGCACCCACTACTCGCTGTGTAAAAAATCTGCCTCGTACATCTCCTTTAAACCTTAAACCTGTGCCCCCCTAGTAATTGACACTTCCACCCTGGGAAAAAGCTTCTGTCTATCCACTCTGTCCATGCCCCTCATAATCTTCTATCAGGTCTCCCCTCAAGCTCCAAGATTCCAGTGAGAACAAACCAAGTTTCTCCAACCTCTCCTCATAGCTAATGCCCTCCATACCAGGGCAACATCCTAGTAAATCTTTTCTGTACCCTCTCCAAAGCCTCCACATCCTTCTGGTAGTGTGACGACCAGAATTGAACACTATATTCCAAGTGTGGTCTAAGATTCTATAAAGCTGCAACATGAGTTGCCAATTTTTAAACTCAGTGCCCCAGCTGATGAAGGGAAGCATGCCGTATGCCTTCTTGACTACCTTCACCACCTGCATTGCCACTTTGAGTGACCTGTGTACCTGTACACCCAGATCCCTCTGTCTATCAATACTCTTAAGGGTTCTGCCATTTACTGTATATTTCCTATCTGTATTAGACCTTCCAAAATGCATTACCTTTGGGCTGGGGTGGAGACGTGCCCTCCACCCCACCTCAGGCTCCTCAGTCTTGGCAATCATTCCATTGTTGCCTGACTTGGCACACTCCAGGAGATGGGCACAAGATGGGCAACTTTACTGAAGGTGGCACAGTGGTTACACTGCTGCCTCACAGCACCAGGGACACGGGTTCAATTCTAGCCTTGGGTGACTGTCTTGTGTGGAGTTTGCATGTTCTCCTGTGTCTGCATGGGTTTCCTCCGGGTGCTCCAGTTTCCTCCCACAGTCCAAAGCTGTGCAAATTAGGTGGATTGGCCATGCTAAATTGCCCCTTAGTGTCCAAAGATGAGCAGGTTAGGTGGATTGGCTGTGGGAAATGTGTGGGGTTATAGGGCGCGGGAAAAGGCCTGAATAAGATCTGTCAGAATGCCAGCACAGACTTGATGGATCAAATGGCCTCATCTGCCTTATTGAGTTTCTGTGGTTCCCATGAATGAAAGAAATAACTTAAGTTTTCAATATTGCTTTTCGTGATGGGTGTTTTCACAGCTATTTGTTTTTCTTGAAGTGTAGTCACTATAGTAATGTTGGCTTTCAATCAGTTGACAATTTATTAAATGTTCTATTATAAAATTATGTAATTTATTCAACAATATTTTTGGACATTAGAAATTTCAGTTACTGAGAAAAGAAAATAGTAGCCATAAACCATCAGAGAATGTGCTTTACCAGCGGCCAGAGTTAGGAACTGCAGATAAGGGAGAAGGGGACAGAGGGTTATGATGGTAGATTGAGATGAGGAAAGGTGGGAAGAGGAGGCTGGAGTGGGATGGCATGGATTGGATGGGCCGATTGGCCATCTGTCTGCTGTGTATCCTCTGTAATGCATTCTGTTTTGTTTATCTAGACACCAGAGTCTGTGGGAACGATATATGGGGACTATCAAAAGCTGCATCATGACCATGTACCATGAGTGACTGTGTGGGGGCCTGTATGGGCTGAGCTGTGAGCCCTCAGCCCTGCCGTTTGGGATGAGAGCCTCCTTCTCGACAGCAGACTGGGGACCCAGGTCTCAGTTCCTGCCTGCTCCTGTGTGGAATTTCCTCGCCCACCCCCCCCCCCCTTCACCCGCAGGTCGCTGTGACAGCCCCCACTGAGCGTATCTGTGACTTTGTTCCTCCACCCCGAACACTCGGGGATTCAGCGGGGGGGGGGAGAGTTCCTCGAGTATTTACCGCTGGTTTGTTTGCACCGTGGGAGTCGCTGTGAGAGCCCTCCTTCAGGGTATCTGCTTCGAAAGGAACCTTGTTCAAGAGACTCCAGTTTCCCCCCCCCGGAAGGCAGTCTGTGCTGTTGAAAGATTCAATAAAGATTTTTCCGTTGAACCATTTCATTGGCAGTGAGAGGTTGGGACACCCAGAGGTGGCAGAGGGAAATGTCACAAGAAAGGTTTGTGAGTTTCTCTCTGAGTGTGTCTCCTCACGCACACAACATCTCTCTTGGTCTCTGTCTCTTTCTCTCAGTCCCTCTCTCTGTCTCACATGCTGTGTGTGTGTGTGTGTGTTTCTGTCTCTCCCCTCCCCCTCCGGCTGTCTCTCTCGCCCTCCCCCTCCGGCTGCCTCTCTCGCCCTCCCCCTCCGGCTGCCTCTCTCGCCCTCCCCCCTCCGGCTGCCTCTCTCGCCCTCCCCCTCCGGCTGCCTCTCTCGCCCTCCCCCTCCAGCTGCCTCTCTCGCCCTCCCCCTCCGGCTGCCTCTCTCGCCCTCCCCCTCCGGCTGCCTCTCTCTCCCTCCCCCTCCGGCTGTCTCTCTCGCCCTCCCCCTCCGGCTGCCTCTCTCGCCCTCCCCCTCCCTCCCTTGGCTTCTGTCTCTGTGTGTATCCGTCTCTGTTTCTCTCTCTGTGTCTCTCTCTCTCTCTATGATCACATGTCACATCCAATGTTGTTATCTCTGGGGTTGGGGGGCAGTGGTCCTGTCGCCTGGTCATCAGTGTGAGGCCGCAGGTAAGTTTCTGCCCTGTGTGCGGGGAATGGTGTTGGAAGAGTCTGTTCAGAGCTGGGCCGAACAAACACTCTCTATGCAGAGGAACAGTCTCTCAGAGCGGCAAAGGACGGAGCCTCATAGAACAGGTCAAATCTCCAGGGCCTTCCGACCTGTCAAACCACAACCTCTCAGGCTGACCTCTTCCCTCCAGCAGCGGAATAGGAGATTCCCACAAACAACACAACCTCTGCTCTCAATCTACTGCATTCCCTCTCTGGTGGAACTGTGACCACAGCTAGCAGAGCTAAAACTAACCTGATCTGCTCTGATGTCCATTGCAAGCTTGTTAGCTCCTGCTCTTGATAGTTCCTACTTCACTGCTCCTCCGTGTTCTGGGTCTCAGCACCTCTCTCTGTGACTGAATCCTGAACTTCCTAACCCACAGATCGCAATCAGTAAGGACAGGCAACAACACCTCCTCCACGATCATCCTCAACATCAATGCCCCACCAGGCTGTGTTTCCAGCTCCCTCCTATACTCTTTATACACCAAATTCCCCTCCAACTCCATGTTCATGTTTGCTGTCGACTCCACTGTAGTGGGTCGGATCTCAAACAGTGACGAGACAGAGTACAGGAATGAGATCGAGAATCTGGTGAACTGGTGCGGGGACAATAATCTCTCCCTCAATGTCAACAAAACAAAGGAGATTCTCATCGACTTCAGGAAGTGTAAAGGAGAACATGCCCCTGTTTACATCAACGGGAACGGAGTAGAAAGGATCGAGAGCTTCAGGTTTATAGGTGTCCAGATCACCAACAACCTGTCTTGGTCCCTCCACGCCCACATCATAGTTAAGAAAGCCTCACCAATGCCTCTACTTTCTCAGACTACTAAGGAAACTTGGAATATCCGCTACGACTCTCACCAATTTTTACAGATGCCCCCATAGAAAGCATTCTTTCTGGTTGTATCACAGCTTGGTCTGGGCTCCTGCTCTTCCCAAGACTGTAGCCCAATCCATCTCACAAACCAGTCTGCCATCCATTGACTCTGTCTACACTTCCCGCTGCCTCAGGAAAAGCAGCCGGCATAATCAAGGAACCCAGGACATTCTCTCTTCCCACCTTCTTCTATCGGGAAAAAGATACAGAAGCCTGAGGTCACGTACCGACCGACTCAAGAACAGCTTCTTCCCTGCTGCTGTCAGACTTTTGAATGAG
>NW_027650852.1:0-39387 GCF_965287045.1 Carcharhinus amblyrhynchos
CCTACCTCACATTAAGTTGATCTTTCTCTACACCCTGGCTGTGACTGTAACACTACATTCTGCACCCTCTCCTTTCCTTCTCTATGAATGGTATGCTTTGTCTGTACAGTGCGCAAGAAACAATACTTTTCACTGTATCCCAATACATGTGACAATAATAAATCAAATCCTTCTCTCTTATGTACTCTATGAATGGTATGCTTTGTCTGTATAGCGTGCAGGAAACAATACTTCACACTGTATCCCGATACATGTGACTATGATAAACTATATCGGAAATCTCTAGCCCATCAGACCTATCTCAATCCCTCCCCACCACAAACCCCCCCCCAATCCCCGCAGCAAAAAACAGTAAACATTTCAAGGACGTTCATATTCTTCATTGCTCCAGTGCGTATTCCTGAACAGAGTGGCTTTTAATCTGGAACCCAGCTGCCCAGGCCTCTCCCGCAAGACTGCACCTGCAACACTGCTGCACTCTCTCTGCACTGGCACACAACGGGAGGGGTGGGCCCCCGGCTTACAGGCTCAAGGGTACGCCTGGAAAACCCACAGGGCTCGGACCGGGAGGTCAGCGCGCCGGTAACGTGACGAACTGAGCCAAGCTCGCTGGCAAGGCTCCAATTTGGGTGGGAAGGAAGTGGGGGGAGGGGTGGGGGGAAGGAAGTGGGGGGAGAGGGGGCGGGGGGAGAGGGGGCGGAGGGGTGGGTGGAAGGAAATGGGGGGAGGGGTGGGTGGGTGGGCGCTGGTGGTGGCTTGTGGTCAAACGTCACAAGAATGCATATATTAATAACCGGCTGTGGAAAGCAAGACTTCAACTGGATCGCGGGTAGGAAACAATAAATTGTAAACCGTTACAAATGCCATCTCCGCTCCTCATTGACATCCAAACAAGACACTGCTTTTCTGGAAATGTCTCAAAGCCACTTTCCAAACCAACATCTGCGCACCATCCACTCAAATAGCTTTCCAATGATGGACAAGTTAATATCCGAATGTTGGCAACCAAAAACAAAACAATAAGGTTACTGCAGAACATCAAGATTAAATTCCAAAACTGCCGAAATATTCACTTGGCTAAGACGAAAGACAAGTGTTTTGACGCCTTCCAGGATGGGGTTAGATACAGAGCTCCCTCTACACTGTCCCCCCATCAAATACTCCCAGGACTGGTACAGCACGGGGTTAGATACAGAGTAAAGCTCCCTCTACACTGTCCCCCCATCAAACACTCCCAGGACAGGGACAGCACGGGGTTAGATACAGAGTAAAGCTCCCTCTACACTGTCCCCCCTCCATCAAACACTCCCAGGACAGGTACAGCACAGGGTTAGATACAGAGTAAAGCTCCCTCTACACTGTCCCCCCATCAAACACTCCCAGGACAGGTACAGCACGGGGTTAGATACAGAGTAAAGCTCCCTCTACACTGTCCCCCCATCAAACACTCCCAGGACAGGTACAGCACGGGGTTAGATACAGAGTAAAGCTCCCTCTACACTGTCCCCCCCCATCAAACACTCCCAGGACAGGTACAGCACAGGGTTAGATACAGAGTAAAGCTCTCTCTACACTGTCCCCCCATCAAACACTCCCAGGACAGGTACAGCACGGGGTTAGATACAGAGTAAAGCTCCCTCTACACTGTCCCCCCATCAAACACTCCCAGGACAGGGACAGCACGGGGTTAGATACAGAGTAAAGCTCCCTCTACACTGTCCCCCCCCCATCAAACACTCCCAGGACAGGTACAGCACAGGGTTAGATACAGAGTAAAGCTCTCTCTACACTGTCCCCCCATCAAACACTCCCAGGACAGGTACAGCACGGGGTTAGATACACAGTAAAGCTCCCTCTACACTGTCCCCCCATCAAACACTCCCAGGACAGGTACAGCACGGGGTTAGATACAGAGTAAAGCTCCCTCTACACTGTCCCCCCATCAAACACTCCCAGGACAGGTACAGCACGGGGTTAGATACAGAGTAAAGCTCTCTCTACACTGACCCCCATCAAACACTCCCAGGACAGGTACAGCACGGGGTTAGATACAGAGTAAAGCTCCCTCTACACTGTCCCCCCATCAAACACTCCCAGGACAGGTACAGCACGGGGTTAGATACAGAGTAAAGCTCTCTCTACACTGTCCCAGTGTAGATGAGGCCATGTTAGAGAATTAGGGAGGACACTTGGAAAATGTTTGACTTTCAGTTGGACAAGTTCAATCCCTGGTGACCCTCAATTTGGTTGATCTCAACAGAGTGGCAGTTTTTAAGGAGGTTGCTGGACCGCCAGGAAACTCTCCCCCCACTTGCCCCTGGATAATCACAGATAAACATGGGAAGGTCGATTTCCCATGTTCCCACGATGGGAAGTGCACTTAAATGTGCACTTCCATGCGGACGGTTAGGCATGTGTTGAATAACTTTAATTACACCTCCCCAACACAGGGGGGCAGCAGAGAGGGCACTAGATACCACATGGCCCTTCGCTCCCCCCCCCCCCCCCCGCAGCCTACACATCTTTGGACACTAAGGGGCAATTTAGCATGGCCAATCCACCTAACCTACACATCTTTGGACACTAAGGGGCAATTTAGCATGGCCAATCCACCTAACCTACACATCTTTGGACACTAAGGGGCAATTTAGCATGGCTAATCCACCTAACCTGCACATTCTTGGACACTACGGACAATTTAGCATGGCCAATCCACCTAACCTACACATCTCTGGACACTAAGGGACAATTTAGCATGGCCAATTCTCCTAATGTGCACACTGTTGGACTGTGGCAGGAAACCCACACAGATACGGGGAGAACTTGCACATAGACAATCACCCTAGACTGGAATCAAACCCGGGTCCCTGGAGCAGTGAGGCAGCAGTGCTAACCACAGTGGCTGCTCAGAACCATAAAATTTTGGGCTGAAATTGTCTATGAGTCATGTTCCCCACCTTATTCCCCGAATCAATCTACACCATCACTTCAATAATCACACACCCATACAGTGACTCAATGCATCCAATGACTAGTCAAACTGATTAACCTAGTCAAACTGATTAACCTAGTCAAACTGATTAAACTGACCAAACTGATTAACCTAGTCAAATTGATTAACCTTGTCAAACTGATTAAATGAACCAAACTCATTAAACTAGTCACACTGATTAACCTAGTCAAACTAATTAAACTAACCAAACTGGTTAACCTAGTCAAACTAATTAAATTAGCCAAACTGATTAAACTAACCAAACTGAGTTACCTAGTCAACTAATTAAACTAGCCAAACTAGTCAAACTGAGTAACCTAGTCAAACTAATTAAACCAGCCAAACTGGTTAAACTAGTCAAATTAATTAATCCAGCAAAACTGATTAAACTAGTCAAACTGAGTCACCTAGTCAAACTAATTAAACTAGCCAATCTGGTTAAAGTAGTCAAACGGATTAAACTCGTCAAACGGATTAAACTCGTCAAACGGATTAAACTCGTCAAACGGATTAAACTCGTCAAACGGATTAACCTAATCAAACTGATTAAACTAGCCAAACCAATTGACATTTTGTCCGACACACTGATGTGAACAGGGGATTAGAGAAAATCTCCCCAGCAGCCTCTCCACGTGACAGTGTGCTTACTGCCCAGTTTTTAAACTTTCGTGACTGGAATGTCGATTACGAAAAGTTCAGCGACTGATGTTTTTATCTTGTTGTTGAAGGCAAGTCCAAAGTAACATCGTGCCAAAACTCTCAGCAGTAAACATAATATGACACGGAATCCAGCAACAAGCAGCGATAGCAATCGTAGCCGGGGAATTAACACAGAGACTAGGAGCAGGAGGAGGCCATTTGGCCCTTTGAGCCTGCTCCGCCATTCACGGCCAATCATCAAACTCAATGTCCTGATCCCCCTTCCCGCACCCCCCCCAATATCCCTCCATCCCGTTAGCCTCCAAGAGCTCCATATGTGTGATGGGATACTCGGCACTTGCCTCGTTGAGTGCAGCTCCAACAACACCCGACACCACCCAGGACAAAGCAGTCCATCTGTAAACGCTCACTCCGTCCACCACCCACGCACAGCGGCAGCCGTGTGTACCGTCTACAAGGCGCACCGCAGACACTCACCAAGGCTCCTCAGGCAGCACCTTCCAAACCCGCCACCTCTACCACCTAGAAGGACAAGGGGCCAGCAGACACACGGGGAACGCCACCACCCGCAGATTCCCCCTCCGAGCCACTCGCCACCCCGGCTTGGAAATACGTCGGCCGTTCCCTCACCGCGGCTGGGTCAAAAATCCTGGAACTCCCTCCCTAACTGCACGGCGGGTGTACCTACACCCCCACGGGCTGCAGTGGTTCCACCCGCCACCTTCTCGAGGGGGGTGCAAATGGGGGACGGGCAATAAATGCCAGCCCGCATCCCAAAAGGGGATTTTCACGGTAACTTCATTGCGGTGTCAACGTGAGCCTACCTGATAAACGGACTTAAATCTTAAACTTAAAACGTCATTAAAATCTTCTTACCTTGCAATTTGGACTCGACTTCTTAAACACCCTGAAAGAGAGGGGAAACGGAGCACAGATTAGTGTACGTTGCCCCATCATCGCAACATTGCAGAGCAAGGATAGATTCACAAATCTCCAATTGCTGTCTCCCCACCAAGAGGACACAACGCATGGTTCGATGGCAAAATTCCCACCTCGGAAGGCTATCAGAAGAACTCCAAAGATGAGTCTATAAAATAATAAAATTTCGGCTGACACTCCCAGGAGAGAGTGGAGGAAGTGCTGCACTAATGGGGACTGCACTGTGTGACGATACTGTGCCTTTTAGATACGTATTTGTGTCATGTTTCTTGTGCAGGTTAACATTGGACAAGTGTTGGCGCAGTTCCGTCTGCGCCCAGCAGGTGGTAGGATCCCTACAGGGCAGAAGGAGGACATTCAGCCCATCGGGTCTGCACCGATCACTATCCAACCCAGGCCCACGTATTTACCCAGTTAACCTCTTGACAACAGGGTCAATTTAGTATGGCCAGTCCACCACGTCTTTGGACTGTGGGAGGACACTGGAGCACCCGGAGGAAACCCACGCAGACACGGGGAGAATGTGCAAACTCCACACAGACAGTGACCCAAGGCCGGGAATCGAACCCGGGTCCCTGGCGCTGTGAGGCAGCAGTGCTAACCCACTGTGCCACCCAACGTCTCAGTGTTAGCGTTAGGGTGAGCGTACGGTGTGATTGAGGGTTACGAGGATAGGGCCAAGGTGGGACTGTTGTCATTGCAGCCTCTCGATGGGCCGAATGGCCTCATTCTACACTTTAGGCGTTCTATAATTTCTTTTTAAGCAAGATTTCATCAACTTCAGTTTTTAACAACAGCGAGGGTACAACAAAAAGGATTAGCATAAACCTTTACCAGTTGGAAACACTTCAACATGGTAAGGTAGAACGGGAGTGGCATTAAACATGATGCTGAACTGGGTCACTGTCTGCGCAGAGTCTACACATTCTCCCCGTGTCTGCGTGAGTTTCCTCCAGAGAGAGAGCGCGTGCTGGGGGGGGAGAGAGAGAGAGCGCGAGGGGGA
Source organism: Carcharhinus amblyrhynchos (assembly GCF_965287045.1). Classification (NCBI taxonomy): domain Eukaryota; kingdom Metazoa; phylum Chordata; class Chondrichthyes; order Carcharhiniformes; family Carcharhinidae; genus Carcharhinus; species Carcharhinus amblyrhynchos. Next base: position 5,595 of record NW_027650852.1, read on the forward strand.
GAGAGAGAGAGAGAGAGAGAGAGCGCGAGGGGGAGAGAGAGAGAGAGAGAGAGAGCGCGAGGGGGAGAGAGAGAGAGAGAGAGAGAGCGCGAGGGGGAGAGAGAGAGAGAGAGAGAGAGCGCGAGGGGGAGAGAGAGAGAGAGCGCGAGGGGGAGAGAGAGAGAGAGAGAGCGCGAGGGGGAGAGAGAGAGAGAGAGCGCGCGCGAGGGGGAGAGAGAGAGAGAGAGAGAGAGCGCGAGGGGGAGAGAGAGAGAGAGAGAGAGAGCGCGCGCGAGGGGGAGAGAGAGAGAGAGAGAGAGAGAGCGAGCGCGAGGGGGAGAGAGAGAGAGAGAGAGAGAGAGCGCGAGGGGGAGAGAGAGAGAGAGAGCGCGCGAGGGGGAGAGAGAGAGAGAGAGAGAGAGCGCGAGGGAGAGAGAGAGAGAGAGAGAGAGAGCGCGAGGGAGAGAGAGAGAGAGAGAGAGAGAGCGCGAGGGAGAGAGAGAGAGAGAGAGAGAGAGAGAGTGCACGGGGGGGAGCGAGAGAGAGAACGATAGCGTGAGAGAGAGTGAGAGAGTGAGACCCACTGAACCACAGCCCTGCATTTACTACAAGACTCGACCTGCTACCATCAGGGAAGGAGCAGTTCCAGGAAGACTATTTGTTTATAATGTTATCCAACGAGGTACACGGTCACTGTATTCACACAAGGCAGAGAGAGAGAGAGAGAGAGAGAGAAATCAATCCAAGTCAGTGCAAAGTGAGCAAAATTTATTGGTGTCTTCATTGCCTCTACCCGCTGATTACAGTTATTAAAAGCACTTAGCGTTATATATGAGCTCTTTGCAAGTTGCTGCCAAGTTCACAGGCTGCGCTCTCGTCCACACAGCATCTGCCAAGTGAGCCACAGGGCATCTGGTACTTTATCATGCCATAGCAGGTGCTTCAGCGCAGTGGGTACTGACTACCTGCCTCTGACAGAGGGAGGCAAAACCATCCGACTGCTCGCCTCCAGTGACCATAGTTGGCGCAGAGTCAAGATCAGGCCACTGGGCCCCATCCCCATGCATCGCGGTGTCTGCATTCCATCCAAACCCCTTCCCACCTCAACCCCCCTCCCCCCACCCCCGCCGCAACTCTCCAGCACACTCCTCCCCGGAATCCTTCCATTCCCCTCTCTCTCTCCATTGTGTTTCTCCAACTTCCCCTTAAACGTCCTGACACTGTTCACCCCCCCCAACCGTGGGAGTGAGTCCCACATTCTCCCCCACTCCCCCCGTGGGAGCGAGTCCCACATTCTCCCCCACTCCCCATGGGAGGGAGTCCCACATTCTCCCCCACTCCCCGTGGGAGCGAGTCCCACATTCTCCCCCACTCCCCCCGTGGGAGCGAGTCCCACATTCTCCCCCACTCCCCCCGTGGGAGCGAGTCCCACATTCTCCCCCACTCCCCGTGGGAGCGAGTCCCACATTCTCCCCCACTCCCTGTGGGAGTGAGTCCAACATTCTCCCCCACTCCCCGTGGGAGTGAGTCCAACATTCTCTCCCCACTCCCCGTGGGAGCGAGTCCCACATTCTCCCCCACTCCCCCCGTGGGAGCGAGTCCCACATTCTCCCCCACTCTCCGTGGGAGCAAGTCCCACATTCTCCCCCACTCCCCCCATGGGAGCGAGTCCCACATTCTCCCCCCACTCCCCGTGGGAGTGAGTCCCACATTCTCCCCCACTCCCCGTGGGAGCGAGTCCCACATTCTCCCCCACTCCCCGTGGGAGTGAGTCCAACATTCTCCCCCACTCCCCGTGGGAGTGAGTCCCACATTCTCCCCACTCCCCGTGGGAGCGAGTCCCACATTCTCCCCACTCCCCATGGGAGCGAGTCCCACATTCTCCCCCACTCCCCGTGGGAGCGAGTCCCACATTCTCCCCCACTCCCCGTGGGAGCGAGTCCCACATTCTCCCCCACTCCCCGTGGGAGCGAGTCCCACATTCTCCCCCACTCCCCGTGGGAGCGAGTCCCACATTCTCCCCCACTCCCCCGTGGGAGTGAGTCCCACATTCTCCCCCACTCCCCATGGGAGCGAGTCCCACATTCTCCCCACTCCCCGTGGGAGTGAGTCCCACATTCTCCCCCACTCCCCGTGGGAGTGAGTCCCACATTCTCCCCCACTCCCCCCATGGGAGCGAGTCCCACATTCTCCCCCACTCCCCGTGGGAGTGAGTCCCACATTCTCCCCCACTCCCCCCGTGGGAGTGAGTCCCACATTCTCCCCACTCCCCATGGGAGCGAGTCCCACATTCTCCCCACTCCCCGTGGGAGTGAGTCCCACATTCTCCCCCACTCCCCGTGGGAGTGAGTCCCACATTCTCCCCCACTCCCCGTGGGAGTGAGTCCCACATTCTCCCCCACTCCCCCCATGGGAGCGAGTCCCACATTCTCCCCCACTCCCCGTGGGAGTGAGTCCCACATTCTCCCCCACTCCCCCCGTGGGAGCGAGTCCCACATTCTCCCCACTCCCCCGTGGGGGTGAGTCCCACATTCGCCCCCACTCCCCGTGGGAGCGAGTCCCACATTCTCCCCCACTCCCCGTGGGAGCGAGTCCCACATTCTCCCCCCTGTCCCCGTGGGAGTGAGTCCCACATTCTCCCCACTCCCCGTGGGAGCGAGTCCCACATTCTCCCCCACTCCCCCGTGGGAGCGAGTCCCACATTCTCCCCCTGTCCCTGTGGGAGGGAGTCCCACATTCTCCCCACTCCCCATGGGAGGGAGTCCCACATTCTCCCCACTCCCCATGGGAGGGAGTCCCACATTCTCCCCCACTCCCCATGGGAGGGAGTCCCACATTCTCCCCCACTCCCCATGGGAGGGAGTCCCACATTCTCCCCCACTCCCCATGGGAGGGAGTCCCACATTCTCCCCCACTCCCCATGGGAGGGAGTCCCACATTCTCCCCCACTCCCCCCATGGGAGCGAGTCCCACATTCTCCCCCACTCCCCCCATGGGAGCGAGTCCCACATTCTCCCCCACTCCCCGTGGGAGCGAGTCCCACATTCTCCCCCAGTCCCTGTGGGAGCGAGTCCCACATTCTCCCCCTGTCCCTGTGGGAGCGAGTCCCACATTCTGGATTCCACTTTTACTGTTTGAAAAAGGCACTTTGTCACGTCTTGACGTCATAAAAAACACCAAAATAGACACCAGTTCGTTCGAAGCAGATAAGTGGGGACAATGTTGGGAGTGGGGAGGAGAATGAATAGTGGTTAGCACAGCGGGTTAGCACTGCTGTCTCACAGCTCCAGGGACCCAGGTTCGATTCCCAGCTCGGGTCACTGTCTGTGTGGAGTATGCATGTTCTCCCCGTGTCTGCGTGGGTTTCCTCCCACACTCTGAAAGACGTGCTGGTTAGGGTGCATTGGCCGGGCTAAATTCTCCCTCAGTGTTACCCTAACAGGCACCAGAGTGTGGCGACTCGGGGATTTTCACAGTAACTTCATCGCAGTGTTAATGTAAGCCTTACTTGTGACTAATAAGTAAACTTTGAATCCGAGTGTGTATTCACACAAATACATTCATTCATTCCCTCTCTCTCTCGCTCTCTCTATCTCCTCCACCTGCCTTCTGGGGAGGACAGGGCCATCTGAACCAGGACCAAGTGCCAGTGCTGGAACAAGTCACCTATTGAGGAAGTGATTTGTTTAGAATGCAGCACATCAGCACAATGATCAGTGCCAAGTAACAGCAGAAGTTTCCACGAACCCTCTGAAAGCAGATGAGGCTAAAACACTCTGCGCCAGACACCATTCAGTCAGCAAACACCCGCCCCCTCCCCCCCAAACCTCCTCCTCCCTTAACAAAGATGATCGCAGGTCAGAGGCTCAGCAACGAGGGTCGCTGGACATGGGCAGAGTCGCTGCGCAGTTTGAAAAGGAATTGGGGGTGAGCACGGCGCGCACACTGTGGTTAGCACGGCTCCCTCACAGCGCCGGGGAACAGGGTTCGATTCTGGCCTCGGGTCACTGTCTGTGCGGAGACTGCACGTTCTCCCCGTCTCTGCGTGGGTTTTCTCCAGTTTCCTCCCACAGTCCAAAGATATGTTGGTTCGGTGGATTAGCCATGCTAAATTGCCCCTTAGCACCCACAGATGTGCAGGTTAAGGGGATTGGCCATGCTAAATTACCTCTTAGTGTCCAAAGCTATGCAGGTTAGGTGGATTGGCCATGCTAAATTGCCCCTTAGTGTCCAAAGATGTGTAGGTTAGGTGGATTGGCCATGCTAAATTGGCCCTTAGTGTCCAAAGATGTGCAGGTTAGGTGGATTGGCCATGCTAAATTACCCCTTGGTGTCCAAAGATGTGCAGGTTAGGTGGATTGGCCATGCTAAATTGCCCCTTAGTGTCCAAAGATGTGCAGGTTAGGTGGATTGGCCATGCTAAATTACCCCTTGGTGTCCAAAGATGTGCAGGTTAGGTGGATTGGCCATGCTAAATTGTCCCTGGGTAAGATTCTTTGTTGGAGAGTCGGTGTAGGCTCGATGGGCTGAATGGCCTTCTTCTGCACTGTAGGGGTTCTACAATTCTTTATTTCATAATATGTGGGTGTCACTGGCTGGGCCAGCATTTATTACCCAATGCAGTCACTCCTCGAACTGAGTGTCTCTGACCTGCACATCTTTGGACACTAAGGGGCAATTTAGCATGGCCAATCCACCTAACCTGCACATCTTTGGACACTAAGGGGTAATTTAGCACGGCCAATCCACCCTAACCTGCACATCTTTGGAATGTGGGAAGAAACTAGAGCACCCGGAGGAAACCCACGCAGACACGGGGAGAATGTGTCTGCGTGCAGTCTGCACGGTCACCCGAGGCCGGAACTGAACCGGGATCCCTGGCGCCGTGAGGCAGCAGTGCTAACCCACTGAGTTATAAAGTACTCCACTCCCCAGTGTTAGAAGCAACTGAGTGAGCAAGGGGACTCTGAGATATCATGTTGATGGGAGTGGAAACTTCCCCGGATGGATGTTCTTAGGAACGTAGAACCCTACAAGTGCAGGAGGAGGCCACTTGGCCCATCGAGTCTACACTGACCAGGCCCTATTCCCATTCCCTAGCTGGACTCCCTTACGCGAAGAGAAACTTCAGGATGGCCAATCCGCCCAAACTGGACGTTCTTCAAAACAGAGAAGAACGTGCTGGACCACAAGTTCAAGTGAAAAGAGAAGTGCAAAAATAACTGGCCATGGTTCCTCAGAGCTAACAGTGCTTATTTTTAAAAAAAACACAAGTGATCAACTTCAAAAGCTTCAGGTTTTTAGGTGTCCAGATCACCAACATGTCCTGGTTTCCCCCCCAACCCCAATGCCGACACTATAGTTAAGAAAGCCCCACCAATGCCTCTACTTCCTCAGAAGACTAAGGAAATTTGGCATGTCTGCTATGACTCTCACCAACTTTTACAGATGCATCATAGAAAGCATTCTTTCTGGTTGTATCACAGCTTGGTATGGGCTCCTGCTCTGCCCAAGACCGCAAGGAACTACAAAGGGTCGAGAAGGTAGCCCAATCCATCACTCAAACCAGCCTCCCATCCACTGACTCTGTCTACACTTCCCGCTGCCTCGGGGAAAAGCAGCCAGCATAATCAAGGACCCCCCCCCACACACCCTGGACATTCTCTCTTCCACCACCTTCTTCCATCAGGAAATAGATACAAAAGTCTGAGGTCCCGTACCAACCGACTCAAGAACAGCTTCTTCCCTGCTGCTGTCAGACTTTTGAATGGACCTACCTCACATTAAGTTGATCTTTCTCTACACCCTAGCTATGACTGTAACACTACATTCTGCACTCTCTCCTTTCCTTTTCCCCATGTACTCTATGAATGGTATGCTTTGTTTGTCAAGTGCACAAGAAACAATACTTTTCACTGTATCCCAATACATGTGACAATAATAAATCAAATCAAATCCTTCTCCCCTATGTACTCTATGAATGGTATGCTTTCTCTGTATAGTGCACAAGAAACAATACTTTTCACTGTATCCCAATACATAGAACCATAGAACCCTACAGTGCAGAAGGAGGCCCTTCGGCCCATCGAGTCTGCACCGAACACAATCCCACCCAGGCCCTACCCCCATATCCCTACATATTATACCCACTAATCCCTCTAACCTACGCATCCCTGGACACTAAGGGGCAATTTCTTAGCACGGCCAATCAACCTAACCCGCACATCTTTCGGACTGTGGGAGGAAACCGGAGCACCCGGAGGAAACCCACGCAGACACGAGGAGAACGTGCAGACTCCGCACAGACCGTGACCCCCGAGCCGGGAATCGAACCCAGGACCCTGGAGCTGTGAAGCAGCAGTGCTAACCCGCTGTGCTACCCCTGACAATAATAAATCAAATCAAATCCTTCTCCCCTATGCACTCTATGAACGGTATGCTTTGTCTGTATAGCGTGCAAGAAACAATACTTTTCACTGTATCCCAATACATGTGACAATAATAAATCCTCTCTCTTCCACTGAACTCTTGCTGCACCTACATGATGTGAACGGTGATATTGTCAATGCATTAGAAAGCCAGGTTGTCCAGGCAAATGCTGTGGTGGTGGTGGTGGTGGTGGTGGTGGTGGTGGGGGGGGTGCGAAGGAAACCCACGCAGACACGGGGAGAACGTGCAAACCCCACACAATCACCCGAGGCACACACACACATACGGTGGTTAGCTCTGCTGCCTCATAGGGACCCAGGTTCAATTCCAGCCTCGGGTCACTGCCTGTGTGGAGTCTGCACATTCTTCCACCCACCCCCGCCATGTCTGCATGAGTTTCCTCCAAGTGCTCCGGTTTCCTCCCACAGTCTGAAAGTCGTGCCTGCAAGGCTGACTGGCCATGATAAATTGCCCTAGTTTCAGGGCGGGGGAACTGGCAGGGTAAATGTGTGGGGTTGTGGTTGTTACAGACTCGATGGGCTGAATGGCCTCCTTGAGTACAGTAGGGATTCTATGATTTGCATATGCACCACACATAGGTGTGCGCGCGCGTGTGCATGCATGTAAGTATGTGCACACGTGCACCCACGCATATGTATACACTCACCCACACACGCCTGTGCTATGAGGCAATCACACACACACACACATATCCCACACAGACTCATGCACACACACACACACACCGGGACGTGCGCACACACAGACGAGCGCTCACAAACACTCTCGCATGCACACAGACGCACACCGTGGTTCTGCGGAACCCAGTTTGGTAATCTTTGCTCTGTCTAATTTTAATTTCAGAGCTTCCTGAAGCATCTACACTCACTGCTGGCTCCGCAACATCTTACTGGTTTAAATTAAAAAAAAAACCCTAAAGTAACTCAAGGATTGCGTCTGCGAACCCCACATCCGGCCTGGGGACATCAAACAGCTTTTCCCTTCACCGAGCTTGACGCAGTCACAACACACATCGATTGGAACCCAACACGCACAATTCTAACCTTGCTGAGTAACACAAACAAAGGGGACAGAAGGCAGAGGTCAGATCAAGTATACGGTTCCAAACACGCACGCACGCGTGTGCGCAGAGAGACCTGAATAGGGTAGCACACAGTGGACAAGTCACAAAGAGTCAGCACCAGCACGGGGGGGCGGGGGGCGGGGTGGGGGGTGCATTGAATGCTCTCCTTCACTGAGATTTCTCTACTGCGCTTGCAAGATACTACAAAAGGGTGGTGAATGTAGCCCAATCCATCACACAAACCAGCCTCCCATTCATTGACTCCGTCTACACTTCCCGCTGCCTCGGGGAAAAGCAGCCGGCATAATCAAGAACCCCCGACACACCCCGGACATTCTCTCTTCCACCTTCTTCCGTCGGGAAAAAGATACAAAAGTCTGAGGTCCCGTACCGACCGATTCAAGAACAACTTCTTCCCTGCTGCCGTCAGACTTTTGAATGGACCTACCTCGCATTAAGTTGATCTTTTTCTACACCCTCGCTATGACTGTAACACTACATTCTGTACTCTCTCCTTTCCTTCTCTATGAACAATGCTTTTCAATGTATGAAGCTAATCTTTCTCTATACCCTAGCTATGACCGTAACATTGCATTAAACACCCTCTCCTTTCCTTCTCCCCCATGTACTCTATGAACAGTATGCTTTGTCTCTATAGTGCGCAAGAAACAATACTTTTCACTGTATCCCAATACATGTGACAATAATAAATCAAATCCTTCTCCCCTATGTACTCTATGAACAGTATGCTTTGTCTGTATAGTGCACAAGAAACAATACTTTTCACTGTGTCCCAATACATGTGACAATAATAAATCAAATCAAATCCTTCTCCCCTAGGAACTCTATGAACGGTATGCTTTATCTCTGTAATGCGCAAGAAACAATACTTTTCACTGTATCCCAGTACATGTGACAATAATAAATCAAATCAAATTAAATCAAACCAAGACTCTCGATTGGATTTTCTGCATGATTAACTTGTTCCCTAGATTCCTCTGTTGGCTGTTCTGACCCTTTTTTTGTACTTGGGTGGTGTAATTTACAGTTTGCACAATTATTCAGCTGTGCTGCAGTCAGAGAAAGGACAACAGTGGCTTTAACTACAATATTGGTAATATTGACTATAAAAAGCAATAGTGACTGAGGGTTATGAATGCTGGGATGTTCAATCGACTTATAATTTGATACAGATGCAGGCTGCAAAGTCGCTGTGTGCCATGACCTGGTCTGGGAACTGTGACCTGAAGCCTCTTGGATTAACCAGACACGGGAAGTTGTTTACTTTGAGTTGGCATCGAGTCTTATGGAGACATACATGCCATCTGAACAATGAGGTGCAGTGGTTAACACTGCTGCTTCACAGCGCCAGCGAGCCGGGTTCGATTCCCAGCTCGCGGCGGGGGGGGTCGTCACTGTCTGTGTGGAGCCTGCACCTCCTCCCCGTGTCTGCGTGGGTTTCCTCCCACAGTCTGTAAGAAGGGCTGGTTAGGGGTGCATTGACCCAAACAGGGGGTCGGAGTCTGGCGACTAGGGGAATTTCACAATAACTTCACTGCAGTGTTAATGTAAGCCTTGCTTGTGAAGAACGAATAAACTTTATTTCAAAACAATTTGCGGACAAAAGACATCTGCAGCCCCTTCATAGAGATAACTAGTAAGAGGTTGCAAGAGGTTTCGGGTGCAGGAGCAGGGATGTGCTGCTGCAATGACACAGGCTGATCCCGGGGATGGAGGGACTGATGTACGAGGAGAGATTGACTCAGTTTTAGGATTGTTTGCGCTGGAGTTCAGAGGGGGGAAATCGCGTAGAGACTTATAAAACTCTAACAGGACTAGAATGGACCTACCTCGCATCAAGTTGATCTTTCTCTACACCCTAGCTATGACTGTAACACTACATTCTGCACCCTCTCCTTTCCTTCTCTATGAACATTATGCTTTGACTGTATAATGCGCAAGAAACAATACTTTTCACTGTATCCCAATACATGTGACAATAATAAATCAAATCAAATCCTTCTCCCCTATGTACTCTATGAATGGTATGCCTTGTCCATATAGTGCACAAGAAACAATATTTTTCACTCTGTCCCAATACATGTGACAATAATAAATCAAATCAGAATGGCCTCCATCTGCACTGTGGGGATTCTGTGACGTCTGTTCTGGTTTGTTACATTAAACTGCAAGGCTTGACAGAGTCTGGATGAGTGTAGCTGAATAATCGTGCGGACGGGCTACTTTGCATAGCTTTGTAAGGTAAGCACGCAGAGCTCCTCCAAACACCAAATGTTGATAAGAGGCTCCAAGGAAAATCAGCATTCCCCCCCCCTGCCCCCACCCCCACCCCTGGCTGTACCTCGGTGTCTGTGTGGGTTTCCTCTGGGTGCTCCAGTTTCCTCCCACAGTCTGGAAGGTGTGTAGGTTAGGTGGATTGACCATGCTAAATTGTCCCTTAGTGTCCAAAGATGTGCAGGTTAGGTGGATTGGCCATGCTAAATTGTCCCTTAGTGTCCAAAGATGTGCAGGTTAGGTGGATTGGCCATGCTAAATTGTCCCTTAGTGTCCAAAGATGTGCAGGTTAGGTGGATTGGCCATGCTAAATTGTCCCTTAGTGTCCAAAGATGTGCAGGTTAGGTGGATTGGCCATGCTAAATTGTCCCTTAGTGTCCAAAGATGTGCAGGTTAGGTGGATTGGCCGTGCTAAATTGCCCCTTAGTGTCCAAAGATGTGTAGGTTAGGTGGATTGGCCGTGCTAAATTGCCCCTTAGTGTCCAAAGATGTGCAGGTTAGGTGGATTGGTCGCACTAAATCGCCCCTTAGTGTCAGGGGGATTAGCTAGGGTAAATATGTGGGGTTACGGGAATAGGGCCTGGGTGGGATTGTGGTCGGTGCAGAATGGCCTCTGCAGGGATTCTGTGATACCAAGGTTCCTTCGGCAACACCTTCCAAAAGCCACGGCCTCTACCGCCTAAAAGGACAAGATACATGGGAACACACCACCACCAGCTGGAGGTTCCCCTCCGAGCCACTCACCATCCCCACTTGTGATTTGATTTATTATTGTCACATGTATTGGGATACAGTGAAAAGTATTGTTTCTTGCGCGCTATACAGACAAAGCATACCGTTCATAGAGAAGGAAAGGAAAGAGTGCAGAATGTAGTGTTACAGTCACAGCTAGGGTGTAGAGAAAGATCAACTTAATGCGAGGTAGGTCTGGATTTCGCACTTGGGGCAAACTGGATCAAAAGTTATGGGGGAGAAAGCAGGATTAGGCTATTGAGTTGGAACATCGGCCATGATCGTGATGAACGGTGGGGCCAGGATGGAAGGGCCAAATGGCCTCCTCCAGCTCCTTTCTTCTATGGTTCTATCTGGGCCAGGAGAGAGTGAGATAGCGACGGCCATGAAATCCCTACGGTGCAAAAGGAGGCCACTCAGCGCATCGAGTGAGCATCGACTCTTACCCAAGCACCACCACCACCCCCCCCCCCCAACCTCCACCGCACTGGGTGGTGCAATGAGGATGACTGGAGGAAGTGGAGTCTGAAAACGTTACGACATTTAAAAAGAGGAAGATTCACCGCAGGAAATCGGCTTCCTCCGGCCAGCTGACTCGTGTGTCCAATTCCAGAGCTGCTCAGGACAAAAACAAGTCACTGGCACAAGTACCTCTGGGGAAATCTCACTGAAACTCACAGGATTGAGAAAGGCCTGGACAGAGTGGAGATGGGGTAAAGATGTTTCCGTTAGTCGGAGAGACTCGGATCCAAGGATGCAGCCTCAGGGTAAAGGGACAACCCTTTAGAACGGAGACGAGGAGGAATTTCTTCAGCCAGAGAGTGGGGAATCTGTGGAACTCTTTGCCGCAGAAGGCTGTGGAGGCCGGGTCACTGAGCGTCTTTAAGACAGAGATAGATGGGTTCTTGATCGATAAGGGGATCAGAGGTTATGGGGAAAAGGGCAGGAGAGTAGGATTGAGAACTTATTAACCACAATCGAACAAAGAGCAGACTCGATGGACCGAATGGCCTAATTCTGCTTCTATATCTTATGGGCTAAAATCCACCAGTGCACCTTGGGCACTGGATTCGTCATAGGTCAATAGATGTGTAGGTCAAGTGGATTGGCCATGATAAATTGCCCCTTGGTGTCCAAAGATGTGCAGGTTAGGTGGATTGGCCGTGCTAAATTGCCCCATAGTGTCCAAAGGTGAGTAGGTTAGGTGGATTGGCCATGCTAAATTGCCCCTTAGTGTCCAAAGATGTGCAGGTTAGGTGGATTGGCCATGCTAAATTGCCCCTTAGTGTCCAAAGATGTGCAGGTTAGGTGGATTGGCCATGCTAAATTGCCCCTTAGTGTCCAAAGGTGAGTAGGTTAGGTGGATTGGCCATGCTAAATTGCCCCTTAGTGTCCAAAGATGTGCAGGTTAGATAGATTGGCCATGCTAAATTACCCTATAGTGTCCAAAGATGTGTGGGTTAGGGGGATTGGCCATGATAAATTGCCCCTTCGTTTCAGGGGGACTGGCAGGTTAAATTAACGGGGATAGGAGTGGGATTGTCGCCACTGCAGGCTCAATGGGCTGAATGGACTCCCTCTGCACCATTGGGATGCTGGCTTCCTTCGTGGGTTAGTAGAACCACTGCTGGAACCAGACACCCTCTGCTCACACGGGTGCCAACAATCACCAAACAGCTGGGGTCAAAAGCTAACTCCATGGTGTAACTTGGCAGGGTGGGGGGGGGGATGCTTCTGGACAATGGGTGCCCCCCCACCACCAGCTGATCCGGGGGGCCACGTGTAAGGCGCATTAACCCCAGCCACGTAAACCGTTCTCGTCTGGTGTGCAGTGGGCCTGCACTCGTTGGAGTTTAGAAGGCTGAGGGGGAGATCTTATAGAGACGTATAAGATAATGAAGGGGATGGATAGGGTAGAGGTAGAGAGATTCTTCCCGCTTAGAAAGGACAGCAGGACTAGGGGGCACAGCCTCAAGATAAAGGGGGGGGCGGTTTAGAACGGAGTTGAGGAGGAACTTCTTCACTCAAAAGGTGGTGAATCTCTGGAATTCTCTGCCCGTTGAAGTGGTGGAGGCTGCCTCGCTAAATATATTTAAGTCACGGGTAGATAGGTTTCTGATCGACAAGGGAATTAAGCGTTATGGGGAGAAAGCGGGAAAGTGGAACTGATCCACTCTCAGATCAGCCGTGATCTTATTGAATGGCGGGGCAGGCTCGAGGGGCTGGATGGCCTACTCCTGCTCCTATTTCTTATGTTCTTATCAGCACAGCACACAGTGTCAAAGGACACAGCGGAAGTAGATTGGGTCTTGGGGTGCGATGAGGAACAGAGAGAGAGAGAGACGAGCTCAGTTATCGGCAGACTGGGCTGGGAGCGCAGCTAAGCTCAGATGGGACAAAGATCTGGTTGTGTGAGCTGCTAATTTACATGTACGCAGCCAGAGGAAGTTGCTCATTATTAAAATTAAAGGCACTGTTCAATAAAATTACGACCAAGGCATCGATGTTTTGCACACTGGCCCATTCGGGGGCGGGGGTGGCGTGGCGGGGAGGGGATGGGGCCCAGCCTGATAACACGGATACGCAAATGCGGTTCGTGGAAACTTTCAAATGAGCTCTTTAACTTTGTTCGCAGTTAACGCTTCAGAAAGCCATCAAGTCACGAGGCACCGGGTTCGATTCCCGGGCTCGGGTCACTGTCTGTACGGAAACCTGCACATTCTCCCCGTGTCTGCGTGGGTTTCCCTCCGGGTGCTCCGGTTTCCTCCCACAGTCCGAAAGACGTGGTGGTTAAGGAGAATTGGCCGTGTTAAATTGACCCTCAGTGTGTCAGGGAGATTAGTAGGGTAAACGTGTGGGGTTACGGGACCTGGGTGGGATTGTTGCCGGTGCAGACTCAATGGGCCGAATGGCCTCCTTTTGCACAGTAGGGATTCTACGAAATGGCTAGTCCACCTAACCCGCGTAACCTTTGGACGGCGTGGGGGCAAGGTGGTCAGCCCTGCTGCCTCACAGCGCCAGGGACCCGGGTTCGATTCCCAGCTTGGGGTCACTGTCTGCGTGGAGTCTGCACGTTCTCCCCGTCTCTGCGTGGGTTTCCTCCGGGTGCTCCGGTTTCCTCCCACCGTCCGAAAGACATGCCGGTTAGGGCGCATTGGGCCATGCTAAATTCTCCCTCGGCGCTACCCTGAACAGGCGCTGGAGTGTGGCGACTAGGGGATTCTCACAGTCACTTCATTGCGGTGTTAACGTAAGCCGACTTGTGACACTCATAAATAAACGTGAAACTTTCCAGGTGTATCACAGCTTGGTATGGGCTCCTGCTCTGTCCAAGGTCACAAGAAACTACAAAGGGGTGTGAATGCAGCCCAATCCATCACGCAAACCAGCCTACCTCGCATTTCTCTACACCCTAGCTATGACTGTAACACTACATTCTGCACCCTCTCCTTTCCATCTCCCTTACGTACTCTATGAACAGTATGCTTTGTCTATGTAGTGCGCAAGAACCAATACTTCTCACTGTACCCCAAATACGTGTGCCAATGATAAATCAAACCCTTCCCCCCTGTGTAGGGCAGTACAGTGGGTTAGCATTCTCCCCGTGTCTGTGTGGGTTTCCTCCCTCAGTTCAAAGATGGGCAGGTTAGGGTGGATTGGCTGTGCTAATTGCCCCTTAGTGTCAGGGGGACGAGCTAGGGTAAATGCATGGGGTCACGGGGATAGGGCCCGTGCTGCGATTGTGGTCAGCGCAGACGCGAGGGGGGTGAATGGCCTCCTTCTGCATTGTCAGGATTCCATGATTCCCAAGTCACTATCAGGAACGGTGCTGTACAAAGGACAGCTCTTCCTTATAAAGGAAAGTGAAATTTGCCTTTCACATCCACTGGACATCCTAAAACACTACACTGCTAACCCATACACTGCTGAAGTGTAGAAGCCAGATAGAGCAGAGAGAGAGAGAGAGAGACAAGCAGACAGAGAGAGAGAGACAAGCAGAGAGAGAGAGAGAGAGAGAGAGACAAGCAGAGAGAGAGAGAGAGAGAGAGACAAGCAGAGAGAGAGAGAGAGAGAGAGACAAGCAGAGAGAGAGAGAGAGAGAGAGAGACAAGCAGAGAGAGAGAGAGAGAGAGACAAGCAGAGAGAGAGAGAGAGAGAGAGACAAGCAGAGAGAGAGAGAGAGAGAGAGACAAGCAGAGAGAGAGAGAGAGAGAGAGACAAGCAGAGAGAGAGAGAGAGAGAGAGACAAGCAGAGAGAGAGAGAGAGACAAGCAGAGAGAGAGAGAGACAGAGAGACAAGCAGAGAGAGAGAGAGAGAGACAAGCAGAGAGAGAGAGAGAGAGACAAGCAGAGAGAGAGAGAGAGAGAGAGACAAGCAGAGAGAGAGAGAGAGACAAGCAGAGAGAGAGAGAGAGAGAGAGACACGCAGAGAGAGAGAGAGAGAGACACAAGCAGAGAGAGAGAGAGACACAAGCAGAGAGAGCGAGAGAGAGACACAAGCAGAGAGAGAGAGAGAGAGACACAAGCAGAGAGAGAGAGAGAGAGACACAAGCAGAGAGAGAGAGAGAGAGCGAGACACACGGACACATAGCATGCCTGGTAGTGGGAGAGAGGGGAGAGGGGAAGTGTGCGAGTGCAAAGTTTCCGCGTTACAACATTAGACTGATGCAAGTCAGCAGGAGGAAGCCACACAATATTCTGGGCACAATTACGCAGCTCAAAGTCCGATGTACAAATTTCCTTCTGCTTTTCTCTCTCCTCCTGAAGTTAAAGATAGGGTGTGTGCCTGTACCACAGGGATTGCACCGGTTCACAGACTGCAGTACAACTCCCAGATACTGTTTGTTTACAAATAATTACAGGTATATAGATCTTACAATATAGGAACTTGCTTCAAGTTTATTAATAGAGTGTCACAGGTCAGCTTACATTAACACTGCAATGAAGTTACTCTGAAAATCTCCTAGCCGCCCCACTCTAGTGCCTGTTTGGGTAACACTGGGGGAGAATTTAGAATGGTCATGGCCTCACTATCAGAGATGGAAGAGGGGGCGACACAGTGGGTTAGCACTGCTGCCTCACAGCACCAGGGACCCGGGGTTCAATCCCAGCGGCACAGCGGGTTAGCACTGCTGCCTCACAGCGCCAGGGACCCGGGTTCAATTCCCGGCTTGGGTCACTGTCTGTGCCCAGTCTGCACATTCTCCCCGTGTCTGCGTGGTTTTCCTCTGGGCGCTCCGGTTTCCTCCCACAATCCACAAGACGTGCAGGTTGGGTGGATTGGCCGTGCTAAATTGTCCTCTTAGTGTCCAAAGTGGGGAGGGGTGGGAGAAAGGGGGCAGGGGAAGGGTGATAGAAGAGAAAGGGGGCCGGTGAGGGGGGGGGGGGTTGGGGGCCGGAGTGGAAGAAGAGAAAGGGGGCAGTGGGAGAAAGGAGCCCCTGGAGAGATTTGAAAACAAGGGAGAGAATTTCGAAACTGAGCGCGTGGCTGTGCTGGGGGGGAGCGGGGGGTGGGGGGTATGTGACTGTAGTTCAATGAGCAGGTGGGTGAAGGGTCTCTGGACCAGTTAGGGCAGTGTAACACACACACACACACACACACACACACACACAAAATGGACAAAGAGAATGCACCCCCCCTCCCCTCACCCTCCCCTCCCACTTCAATAACCTCGGAGGGTCGGGGCGAATGTCCCCTCCCCCATTCCTTTCATCACTCCTGTCAGATAAGCACATAAGAAATAGGAGCAGGAGTCGGCCATCTAGCCCTTCGAGCCTGCCCCGCCATTCAATAAGATCATGGCTGATCTGTCGCTGCTCAGTTCCACATTCCCGCCCTCTCCCCATAACCCTTAATCCCCTCTCTTATCAGAAACCTATCAACCCGCGTCTTAAAAATATTTAGCGAGGCAGCCTCCACCACTTCAACGGGCAGAGAATTCCAGAGATTCACCACCCTTTGAGTGAAGAAGTTCCTCCTCAACTCCGTTCTAAACCGCCCCCCTTTTATCTTGAGGCTGTGCCCCCTAGTCCTACTGTCCTTTCTGAGCGGGAAGAGTCTCTCCACCTCTATCCTATCCATCCCATTCATCATCTTATACGTCTCAATGAGATCTCCCCTCATAATATAGATAATGGTTGGTTGGGAGGGAGTCAGGGTTTGGGGGAACGGGGGGGGGGGGCTGAGGGGGGTGGTGGAGGTGGTGAATGAACTGAGAACACTACATCACCCAACATCCTCCCCCTCCCCATCGCTCCAGCACTCTGACGCATTTTAAAATTCCCTTCCTCCGTTATCGCTCTCCGAAATGCAAAGGATTTTCATGCAAATATAGTTTGCTGTGTTTGTGTGTCACACAAGATCAGATCTACAACGAGGAACCTTCAATCAACAAGAAAAAAAAATCAGGCTCCAGCCTGGGAAACCAAAATTCTCCGACCGGACCGCACTCACAGGCTGCTTGGTGTATCAAAACAGCGCGGGGCGCCCCCTCAGCACTCCCCCACACAAACCGCCCCCCCCCCCCCCCACAACTCTGAGCACCCATCCCTCTCCCGAGGCCTTGGACCCCTCAACCACTCCTGCCACGAGCGGGTTAACCTGCTTGAGCGGTGTCGCTCGATAGCACTGCTGCCTCACGGCGCCAGGGACCCGGGTTCGATTCCCGGCTCAGGTCACTGTCTGAGTGGAGTCTGCACGTTCGCCCCGTGTCTGCGTGGGTTTCCTCCCACAGTCTGAAAGATGTGCAGGTTAGGTGGATTGGCCATGCTAAATTGCCCCTTAGTGTCCAAAGATGCGCAGGTTAGGTGGATTGGCCGTGCTAAATTGTCCCTTAGTGTCCAAAGATGTGTAGGTTAGGTGGATTGGCTATGCTAAATTGCCCCTTAGTGTCCAAAGATGTGTAGGTTAGGGTGGATTGGCCATGCTAAATTGTCCCTTAGTGTCCAAAGATGTGTAGGTTAGGGTGGATTGGCCATGCTAAATTGTCCCTTAGTGTCCAAAGATGCGCAGGTTAGGTGGATTGGCCATGCTAAATTGTCCCTTAGTGTCCAAAGATGTGTAGGTTAGGGTGGATTGGCCATGCTAAATTGCCCCTTAGTGTCCAAAGATGTGCAGGTTAGGTGGATTGACCATGCTAAATTGTCCCTTAGTGTCAACAGGCAGATAGATTAGGAGGAATTAGTGGGGTAAACACGTGGTGTATAGGGACAGGGCCTGGGTGAGAGCTGGTACAGACTCAATGGGCCAAATGGCCTCCTTCTGCACTGATAGGATAACGAGTGTACAAATCAGTCTTGGTGACGACGGTTCGGGGAGTTAACATCAGGGAGAACGCCCTGCCTCGCCTGTCCTCGACACCAGCAGCTCCTTCACACCCCGCATCAGAGGATAGGCAGCTGGCCATTTCACTTTCCACGTTCCATCTAAACAACGCCCCAACAGCGCAGCACCCCCTCAGTACTGCACCGGGGCACGCTTGGATTTCAGAGCTCGTGTGTCCAGGGTGGGGTGGGACGGGGCAGGTTTGGGACATGCCAGGACACCAGTTGTGTTTATTTATCAGTGTCACAAGTCAGCTTACATTAACACTGCAATGAAGTGACTGTGAAAATCCCCCAGTCGCCACACTCCGGCGCCGGTTCGGGGGTTACGCTGGGGGAGAATTTAGCACGGCCCAATGCACCCTAACCCGCACCTCTTTCGGACTGCGGGAGGAAACCGGAGCACCCGGAGGAAACCCACGCAGACACGGGGAGAATGTGCAGACTCCACACAGACAGTGACCTGAGCCGGGAATTGAACCCGGGTCCCTGGCGCTGTGAGGCAGCAGCGCTAACCCCCCCCGTGCCACCCTTAGTAGATGACGGGCAGGCTTTGGGGAGTCCGGAAGTGAGCTACTCTCCACAGAATTCCCAGCCTCAGAAACATAGCCTCATGCAAAGAAACACAGGGGACAACTTTTATGTAAATTCTTAACGCGCTAACTGGGATCTGAGCAAACATCCGTGTGCCAAAGAGGACAAACTCCCATCTTTTATATTTTTATAGCGAGCCTGATCTGCAGTACTTGGGTCACAAAGGCGGTGAATGGGTGAGGCAGGGAAAAATAAACATCACCCGCTCCTCTGTTTATTAAACTGTGGCTCGGGATCTGTACACAATCGTTAGTTGTCTTAAGTTTTCAAGTTGATTTATTAGTGTGACAAGTAAGGCTTACATTAACACAACAATGAAGTTACTGTGAAAATCCCCTCGTTGCCACTCTCCGGCACCTCATAGGAACCCTACAGTACAGAGAGGGAGAGGGGCGCCATTCGGCCCATCGAGTCTGCACTGACCACAATCCCACCCAGGCCCTACCCCCCCCAATATCTCTACAGATTTTACCCACTAATCCCTCTAACCTCTACATCTCAGGACACTCAGGGGCAATTTTCAGCACGGCCAATCAACCTAACCTAGCACATTCAGGGACACTGCGGCCAAACGCACCCTAACCAGCACGTCTTTCGGACTGTGGGAGGAAACCCACGCAGACACAGGGAGAACGTGCAGTCTCCGCACAGACAGTGACCCGAAGCCGGGAATCGAACCCGGGTCCCTGGCGCTGCGAGGCAGAAGAGCTAACCCGCTGTGCCGCCCATCATCAACCGCATTGGCTGTGGCTCTGGAGTCACATGTAGGCCAGACCGGGGTAAGGACGGCAGATTTCCTTCTCTAAAGGGACATCAGTGAATCAGGTGGGGTTTTACGGCAACTGACAATGGTTTCGTAGCTTCCAAGTTGAGCTGTATAATAATTTGGAATTCTTGAGTAGACTGACATCAACGCTGCAACGAAGTTAGTGTGAAAATCCCCTAGTCGCCACACTCCTGCGCCTGTTCGGGTAACACTGAGGGAGAATTTAGCACGGCCGATGCACCCTAACCAGATGGAGAGAGGAATCAAAAAGACTGTGCGCCCAGAGGAAAACAAACACAAACACACACACACACACACACACACACACACACACACACACACACACACACACACACACACACACACACACACACACAGCGGGGGTGGGCGTGGGGGGAGGAGAGTGCGGACTCCACACAGACAGCGACCCGAGGCCAGGAATCGAACCCCGGCGCTAATGCAAACTGGCTGCGGTTTTGTCCCCGTGCAACGCCACTCCCCAAGGCCACAGGGGGAGAAAAAAAACAATAATCAATCAAAGGGGGAAAAGAAATAATAATGAGACGACAAAGGGGGAGCGATGGACACAAGTTCTTCATCTGTAGATCAGCAAATTACACGCTGCAAAAACTTGCGCTGCGAACCATCTCCAGAAATAAGATGCAAGTTTTGTGCGGTTCGAGACTACACCGAAACTGGTGATCTCAGCAGACCAGATACCTCGAGTTTCTATCACACCTTTTTTTTTAAAAATATATATTTCCTTCACACCCCACCCATTGTTCATTCTGAACAAGGCGCAAAGGTTAAGAATAGCTCCACAATTGATTGGTCTTTGCATATATTTTCCTATAAAAAAAACGCGGTGAGAAGTCCGACAGGTTTATTCGGTAGCACGAGGCTCGCGCTCCTCCTTCGGGTATAGGGGCACGGGCGTCGCTGGCTGGTTCCAGCATTTATTGCCCATCCCTCAGTTGCCCCTTGGAGGGGCAGTTGAGAGTCCACCGCGGCTCTGGAGTCACACGTGTAGGCCAGACCGGGGTAAGGACGGCAGATTTCCTTCCCGAAAAGGTACATCGGTGAACCAGATGGGATGGGATGGGATGGCAAAATGCAGACCCAACGGCAAAACCTTTTTGAGCTTAAATGCCGCTTGCTCAATTGTAGGAACTGACTGCAGGCAGGGAGGCTGCAGAGGAATAGAATAGAATCCCTACGGCACAGAAGGAGGCCATTCAGCCCATCAAGCTACACCTGCCACAATTCCACCCAAGCCCTATTCCCATAACCCCATATATTGACCCTGCTCATCTCCCAGACACTAAGGGACAATTTAGCATGGCCAGTCCACCTAACCTGCACATCTTTGGACACTAAGGGGCAATTTAGCATGGCCAATCCACCTCACCTACACATCTTTGGATACTAAGGGCAATTTAGCATGGCCAATCCACCTAACCTGCGCACCTTTGAATACTAAGTGGCTCCTGCTCTGTCCAAGACTGCAAAGTACTACAAAAGATGGTGAATGTCCAGTCCATCACGCAAACCAACCTCCCATCCATTGACTCTGTCTATACTTCCCGCTGCCTCGGGAAAAGCAGCCAGCATAATCAAGGACCCCTACACACCCCGGACACTCTCTCTTCCACCTTCTTCCGTCGGGAAAAAGGTACAAAAGTCTGAGGTCACGTACCAACCGACTCAAGAACAGCTTCTTCCCTGCTGCTGTCAGACTTTTGAATGGACCTACCTCACATTAAGTTGATCTTTCTCTACACCCTAGCTGTGACTCTAACACTACATTCTGCACCCTCTCCTTTCCTTCTCTATGAATGGTTTGCTTTGTCTGTATAGCATGCAAGAAACTGTACTTTTCACTCTATGTTAGTACATGTGACAATAATGAACCAAATTTAGCATGGCCAATCCACTTAACCTGCACATCTTTGGACATTAAGGTGCAATTTAGCATGGCCAATCCACCTAACCTGCACATCTTTGGACATTAAGGGGCAATTTAGCATGGCCAATCCACCTAACCTGCACATCTTTGGACATTAAGGGGTAATTTAGCATGGCCAATCCACCTAACCTGGCACATCTTTGGACACGAAGGGGTCATAGGAGTTGGGCCGTTATCATAGAAAACCTACGGTACAGAAAGAGGCCATTTGGCCCATCGAGACTGCACCGACCACAATCCCATCCAGGCCCTACCCTCACATCCCTACGTATTTACCCACTAATCCCTCTAACCTGCACATCTCAGGACACTGAGGGACAATTTTTAGCACAGCCAATCCACTAGCTTGCACATCTTTGGACTGAGGGGGGGAAACCGGAGCACCTGGGAGGAAACACACGCAGACACGGGGGTGGGGCGGGGCGGGGCGGGGCGGGGGGGTGTGTGTGTGTGCGCGCGCGCGTGCGCACAGACTCAACACACACAGTGACCCAAGCCGGAAATCAAACCCAGGTCCCTAGCACTGTGAGGCAGCAGCGCTAACCCACTGCGCCACCGTGCTACCCAAACTGTTGAATCCTCCTTTCAGGCTGATGCTTGTTGCTCTGTTTAGCTCAGAGATGGGCTTGTTGCTTCTAAAATAGTGTGTGTCATTACCAACCCAATGGACCGAGATGGGTGCAAATAATTCACAGAATGGCCACAAATAAGTAAAGGCAGCACTCAGGAAGGGAGGACCCACTCCTGTTAAAAAGGGGCAGATTTACAGATTAACCTCAGTCATTCTTCAACACTACTCCTTTGAACCCTACAGTGCAGAAGTTGGCCATTCAGCCCATCAAGTCTGCACCAGCACGTGAGAAACACCTGACCTGCCCACCTCATCCCATTTACCAGCACTTGGCCCATGGCCCTGAATGTTGTGACGGGCCAAAAGGCTCACCCAGGTACTTTTTAAAGGATGTGAGGCCTCCTCCAGCCTCCCAGGCAGCACATTCCAGAACCTCACCACCCTCCGGGTCAAGGAGTTTTCCCCTCACGTCCCCTCCTCACCTTGAACCTGCGCTCCCCCTCGCGACTGAGCCTTCGGCTAAGGGGGACAAGCTGTTCCTTGTCCACTCTGTCCACGCCCCTTGTACCCCTCAGTCTCCAGTGAAAACAAGCCAAGCCGAGCCAACTTCTCTCTTTCCAACCTAAATATCAAAGACCTTTGGCAAGAGCCATTGACCCAAAGTGTCAACACCCTGTGTCTCACAAACACCCACAGGTTTATTCGATAGCACGAACTTTCAGAGCACTGCTCCTTCACCAGGTGAGTGGGGGTTCTGATCACAAACAGAGCATATAAAGATACAAACTCAATTTACAAAATAATGGTTGGAATGCGAGTCTTTGCAGGTAATCAAGTCTTAAAAGGTACAGACAATGTGAGGGGAGAGAGGGTTAGGCACAGGTTAGAGAGATGTGTATTAATTGACTCACATTCCAACCATTACTTTGTAAATTGAGTTTGTGTCTTTATATGCCATGTTTGTGAACAGAACTCCCACTTCATCGTAGATCATAGAATCCCTACAGCGCACAAAGAGTCCCTTCGGCCCATCGGGTCTGCACCGAACACAATCCCACCCAGGTCCTACCCCAATATCCCTACATATTATACCCACTAACCTACGCATCCCTGGACACTAAGGGACAATTTCTTAGCAAGGCCAATCAACCTAACCCGCACATCTTTGGACTGTGGGAGGAAACCGGAGCACCCGGAGGAAACCCACGCAGACACGAGGAGAATGTGCAAACTCCGCACGGACAGCGACCCCCGAGCCGGAACAAAAGGGGCAGCAAGCGCTCCGAAAGCGAGTGTTGGACTTCACCCTGGTGTCGTGAGACTTCTTACTGTGCTCTTCCCCCAGTCCAACGCCGGCATCTCCACATCAATCTCTCGCTCTCCACAGATACTCCTGGACCAGTTGGCATTTTCTGGGGTTTTTGTTTTGTATACACGTACCAACCTTTTCCTACACCAAAGCCTTGTTTGGGACAAGCCCCCAGCCCCCCACCACCTTCCCACGTCAAACGTACAGCAGTCCCACCAACTCTGAGACACTCTCCAGGTCACTATTTAGAGCCAGTTGTTGGGGGCTGGACTGGGATGGCCACTTGGGGTGGGGTGGGGTGGAGTGGCAGAGGGTGGGGGTGAGGTGGCACGGAAGGAGGGTCTTTTAGGCGCGATAGTGAACACTCCTCACTCTCGGTGTACTGCGACACACATGCAAAGCGGCAGCCCCCCTTGGACACCAATTCCACTCCGTGGAACACCTCCCCGATCCTTATTGGGAAGCTCCAGCAAAGAGGAAAAGCAGGACGATTCACCGGTCAGTTACTCAGTCGGACAACAGGAATAGTAGCTATTTTCTGGGATGCGAACGTGACTGGCACAAGCTCAGAGTTGACAGCCCTGTATGAGGTCATAAGAGTTGGGCCGTTATCGTAGAAACCCTACAGTACAGAAAGATGGGCCATTCGGCCCATCGAGCCCGCACCGACCACAATCCCACCCAGGCCTTACCCCCACGTCCCTACATATTTACCCACTAATCCCTCCAACCTACGCATCTCAGGACACTAAGGGGCAATTTTAAGCATGACCAATCAACCTAACCCGCACATCTTCAGGCTGTGGGAGGAAACCCATGCAGACACGAGGAGAACGTGCAAACTCCACACAGACAGTGACCCGAGCCGGGAATCGAACCCAGGTCCCTGGAGCTGTGAAGCAGCAGTGCTAACCCACTGTGCTACCGTGCTACCCATTACGTTACAATTGTACAAGACATTGGGAAGGCCACATTTCATTTGAGTTATTATTGTCACATGTATTGGGATACAGTGAAAAGTATTGTTTCTTGCGCGCTATACAGACAAAACATACTGTTCATAGAGTACATAGGGGAGAAGGATTTGATTTATTATTGTATTGGGATAGTGAAAAGTATTGTTTCTTGCACTCTATGTAGACAAAGCATACTGTTCATAGAGTACACAGGGGAGAAGGATTTGATTTATTATTGTCACACATATTGGGTTACAGTGAAAAGTATTGTTTCTTGCGTGCTATACAGACAAAGCATACCATTCATACAGTACATAGGGGAGAAGGATTTGATTTATTATTGTCACACATATTGGGACACAGTGAAAAGTATTGTTCCTTGCGTGCTATACAGACAAAGCATACCGTTCATAGAGAAGCAAAGGAGAGGGTGCAGAATGTAGTGTTAGAGTCACAGCGAGGGTGTAGAGAAAGATCAACTTAATGCGAGGTAGGTCCATTGAAAAGTCTGACAGCAGCAGGGAAGAAGCTGTTCTTGAGTCGGTCGGTACGTGACCTCAGACTTTTGTATCTTTCTCCCCGACGGAAGAAGGTGGGAGAGAGAATGTCCGGGGTGCGTGGGGGATCCTTGATTATGCCGGCTGCTTTTCCCCGAGGCAGCTGGGGGGGGAAGATGCAGACAGAATCAACGGGTGGGAGGCTGGCTGGCTGGGGAGTACTGCGTACAAGACTGGGGGCCCAGCTATAGGGAGGATGTTATTAAATTGGAAAGGGGGCCAAAAAAAATAAGAAGATTTACCTGGACGTTACCAGGACTGGAAGGTTCGAATTATAAGGAGAGGCTGGGATTTTTGTTGAAACCTGGAGGTAGGAGGATGACGGGGTGACCCGAGAGGTCTCTAAAACCATAAGGGGCATAAATAAGAAGATTAGCCGAGATCTTCTCCCCAGGGAGCGGGAGTCCAAAACTAGAGAGCGTAGGTTAAAGGACAGAGGGGAAAAGGTACTCGAGGGGCAACTTTTTCCCTCCCCCACACAGAGGATGGTGCGAGGATGGAATAAGTTGCCCGGGGAGGCGGTAGACGCGAGTAGAATGGCAACATCGAAAAGGCAATTGGGTAGGGATAGGGATAGGGAAAGGTTTAGAGGGATGTGAGCCAAACTCAGGCAAATGGGTCAGCATGGATGACTTGGGCCGAAGGGCCTGTTTTCCTGGTCTATATCTCTATGACTTCACCCAAGTGCCGCAATCCATTACCACAGGAAGTAGTTGACACCAAAACAGTGGATGTATTCGAGAGGTGGCCGGATATAGCACCTGGAATGGGATCGAACGGTTATGGGGTGGAGGGGGGGAAAGCAGGGTTAGGCTGTTGAGTTGGACAATCGACCGTGATTGCGATGAATGGTGGAGCAGGCTCGAAGGGCCAAATGGCCTCCTCCTGCTCCAATGTTTCTAAGTTCAATCCTGCTCCAAGCCCGGGGGCGCTCCCCAGGTCACTGATTACCACGTTCGTCCAGACACTGAGCTAGGAGTCCCGGAGCTGCCTGGTCACCTGGGATGGGTTTGCGAAGGGTCGTCCACGGGTAAGGATAGAAGGGAAACGCGGCCAGCATTTACTGCCCATCCCTAGTTGCCCCTTGGAGGGGCAGTTGAGAGTCAACCACATTGGCTCTGGAATCGCATGTAGGCCAGACCGGGGTAAGGACGGCAGATTTCCTTCCCTAAAGGGAACCAGGTGGGTTTTTCCAACAATGGGTTATCAGTAGATTCTTAATTCCAGATTTTTTTTTAATTGAATTCAAATTCCACCATCTGCCGTGGTGGGATTCGAACCCGGGTCCCCCAGAACATTAGAGTTTCTGGATTAATAGTCTAGTGATAATGCCACTCGCCCATCGCCTGACTCCCCAAAGCCTGTGCAACATCTACAAAGGTACAAGTCACGAGCTAGGAATGTGATGCGGTACTCTCCACTTGTCCAGATGGGGGCATCTCCAACAACACTCAAGGTAGCACAGCGGTTAGCACTGCTGCCTCTCAGCGCCAGGGACCTGGATTCGGGTCACCGTCTGTGCGGAGTCTGCACATTCTCCCCATCTTTGCCTGGGTTTCCTCCCACCGTCCGAAAGATGCGCGTTGGCCGTGCCGAACTGCCCCTTAATTCGGACGCTAAGGTGGAGGTAAAAGGAATTAGTGGGGCAAATACGAGGGGTTGGGGGGCTAGAAGAGAAACGCTTACCCCATTCACACCCACGCAAACGGTCGCTCGTCGCTGAGAGGGAGAGGCGGACAACGAGCAAACGTTTCCCCTTCTTCAACTCCCCAGTAACCGTCTGGGGAGATGGTGAGAGCAGCACTCTGTGTGAAGATGCAGAAACTAGAGTCCACCCCCTGCCCCCACAGTGACCACAAAGCGAGGAAATGCAGCGAGGTGAGAAAGTGCATACGCGCACACGCGTGCACACAACGTCAAAGCAGCTCAAAGATTTCTGGTGTCATCCCACTGCGGTCGCACATCTCAACCTGCTAACGCTCTCTCTCCCTCGGTTTGCAATAGAGCAGGGGGCCCACAGCACAGAAAGAGGCCGTTTGGCCCCTCAAGCCCATGCTGTCAACAATCCCACCCAGGGACTATCCCCGTAACCCCGTGTATTTACCTTGCTAAAACCCCCGGACACGAGGGGGCAATTTAGCATGGCCAACCCACCCAACTCACACGCTCACGATCATAGAATCAGAAGGAGGCCATTCAGCCCTTCGAGTCTGCACCAACTCTTATTCGAGTTCTATCCCAATAACCCCCAAGTGTTTACCCCACTAATTCCCCTAACCTGCACATCTTTGGACACTAAGGAGCAATTTAGCATGGCCAATCCACCTAACCTGCACATCTTTGTACACTAGGGGACAATTTAGCATGGCCAATCCCCCTATCCTGCACATCTTTGGACACTAGGGGACAATTTAGCATGGCCAATCCACCCTATCCTGCACATCTTTGGACACTAAGGGGCAATTTAGCATGGCCAATCCCCCTATCCTGCACATCTTTGGACACTAAGGGACAATTTAGCATGGCCAATCCCCCTATCCTGCACATCTTTGTACACTAGGGGACAATTTAGCATGGCCAATCCACCTAACCCGCACATCTTTGGACACTAAGGGACAATTTAGCATGGCCAATCCACCTAACCCACACATCTTTGGACACTAAGGGACAATTTAGCATGGCCAATCCACCTAACCCACACATCTTTGGACACTAAGGGACAATTTAGCATGGCCAATCCACCTAACCCACACATCTTTGACACTAAGGGATAATTTAGCATGGCCAATCCACCTAACCTACACATCTTTGACACTAAGGGATAATTTAGCATGGCCAATCCACCCAACCTGCACGTCTTTCGGCCTGTGGGAGGAAACCCACGCAGGCACGGGGAGAACATGCAAACTTCACAAAAGACACAGTCATCCGAAGCCGGAATCGAACCCGGGTCCCTGATGCTGTGAGGCAGCAGTGCTAACCCACCGTGCTGGGTAGAGTGGGCACAGGAAAATGCAGGCGTATCGATGAACTGGGCTTGGTGCGAGTCTGGAGAGCGGGGTTGGAGGGGGTGCCACAGTGTTGCGGATGAGCTCCAGTCTGTGGGAGCAGCTGGCTTTGGAAATGGGAAGAAGGTTTCCACACAACGGGAAGGCTGGGCTGGCCAAGCAGGTGGACCCGGCCTTCCAGGCTTGGAGGTCCAAACTACAGGGGGAGGTCGAGCGACGGAAAGCTGGGGCAACCACCGTCTCTCCGGTGAAGTCCCTGCAAGATGAGGCGAGCCAGTGGAATTGAGGTGCACAGGTATCTTGGATGGCGGAAGTCTCATTAAAAAAAAGGTGGGTGGGGGGGGAGGACAGGAGTTAACGACTTAGACTGGCAGAGGAGAACCCAAGTTCTGCTGTGTAAGTGACACCAGGAGCTGGGAGAAACAGTCCCACCAGAGTCCCACTCCGACACGACAACTCACAACCCGAGCCACTCTCCTGACTCTTCCCTCTCCGGCCCAGGGGGCACTCAGGCTAAGGACTGAGCCACCGTCAAACCTCGGTAACACTCTCCTGATAATGAGGGGAGATCTCAGAGAAACGTACAAAGTTTGTGAAGGGAATAGATAAGATAGAAGCGGGGGTTGGGGTGGGGTTGTTTCCGCTGGCGGGTGAAACGAGAACGAGGGGGGAATGGCTTCAAAATAAAGGGGGGGAGGGTGGTGGGGAGAGAAGATTTAGGACTGAGTTGAGGAGGAACTTCTTCACCCCAAAGGCTTGTGAATCTGCCCTGCCCCAGTTGAGGCTACCTCATTGAATGTTTTTAAGGCGAGGATGGATAGATTTTTGAACAGTGAAGGAATTAAGGGTTATGGTGAGCGGGTGGGTAAGTGGAACCGAGTCCACGTAAAGGTCAGCCATGACCTTATTGAATGGGGGAGCAGGCTCGAGGGGCCTACTCCTGCTCCTAGTCCTTATGTTCTTATGTCTCAGAGGCTGAGAGGAGAGAAAAATCCTTATGGGGGGGGGGGGCAGGGAGAAGAGGGGAAAGGGGAGGTGCCACTCTGTCCGAGATACCCATTCCCTTGGACAAGAGGTTAAACCAAGTCTACCTTTGGCCTTCTCTGGTCAGACCCCATCTGGAGCAGTTTTGGGCTCCATCCCCAAGGATGGGTGCGCTGGCCTTTGGAACAGGTCCACAAGGACGATCCCGGGGACGAAGGGTTTGTCACACGAGAACAGTTTGAGGATTCTGGGTCTGTACTCGATGGAAATTAGAAGACTGGGGGTGGGGGGGATCTAATTGAAACTTACAGAACAAAGTTTTTAATTTATTAGTCACAAGTAAGGCTCACATTAACACTGCAACGAAGTTACTATGAAATTCCCCTAGTTGCCACAGCCCGGCGCCTGTTCGGGTCAACGCACCCCAACCAGCACGTCTTTCAGAATGCACCCGGAGGAAATCCACGCAGACACGGAGTGGGGAGAAGGTGCAGACTCCGCACAGACAGTGACCCAAGCGGGGAATCGAATCCAGGTCCACGGCGCTGTGAAGCAGCAGTGCTAACCACCGTGCTGCCCCAGAATACTGAGAGGCCTGGACAGAGCGGAGATGGAGAGGGTGTTTCCACTAGCGTGAGAGACCAGAACTCGAGGGCAATGCCTCAGAGCGAAGGGGCGCTCCTTTGGAACAAGAGACGAGGAGGGATTTCTTCAGCCAGAGGGTGGTGAATCTGCGGCACTCTTTGCGGCAGAGGAGGCCAGGTCATAAGAACATAAGAAATAGGAGGAGTAGGCCATCTGGCCCTTCGAGCCTGCCCCGCCATTCAATAAGATCATGGCTGATCTGTCGTGGCTCAGTTCCACATTCCCGCCCTCTCCCCATAACCCTTAATCCCCTCGCCTATCAAAAACCCATCAACCCGCTTCTTAAAAATATTTAGCGAGGCAGCCTCCACCACTTCAACAGGCAGAGAATTCCAGAGATTCACCACCCTTTGAGTGAAGAAGTTCCTCCTCAACTCTGTTCTAAACCGCCCCCCCTTTATCTTGAGGCTGTGCCCCCTAGTCCTACTGTCCTTTCTGAGTGGGAAGAGTCTCTCCACCTCTATCCTATCCATCCCATTCATCATCTTATAAGTCTCAATGAGATCTCCCCTCATTCTTCTAAACTCTAACGAGTACAAGCCTAGTTTATTCAGCCTCTCCTCATAGTCCAACCCCCTCAACTCTGGAATCAGCCTAGTGAAGCTCCTCTGCACTCCCTCCAAGGCCAAAATATCCTTGCGCAAGTGCGGCGACCAAAACTGCACACAGTACTCCAGCTGCGGCCTCACCAATGCCCTATACAGCCGCAGCAAGACCTCCCTACTTTTATATTCAATCCCCCTCGCTATGAAGGCCAGCATCCCATTCGCCTTCCTGACCACCTGCTGCACCTGCAAGCTGGGTTTTTGCGACTCATGCACAAGGACCCCGAGGTCCCTCTGCACCGTCGCCTGCTGCAGTTTTTCGCCACGTAAGTAATAGTCCTTCCTACCATTCTTCCTACCAAAGTGGACCACCTCACACTTGCATCATCACCGAGGTCATCGAGTGTCTTTAAGACAGAGATAGATAGGTTCTTGATCAATAAGGGGATCAGGGGGAAAAGGCAAGAGGATGGGGATGAGAATCACATCAGCTATAATTGAATGGCGGAGCAGGCTCGATGGGCCAAATGGCCAATTCTGCCCCTATATCTTATGATCTCTCAACGCAGCCCAAGGGTACTATATGGAAAAGGAGCAGGGGGGTTCTCCCCAGCATCCTGGGGCCAATGTAAGCACGACACAGTGGCTAGCACTTCTGCCTCACAGCGCCAGGGACCTGGGTTCGAGTCCCAGCTGGGGTCACTGTCTGTGTGGAGTCCGCGCATTCTCCCCGTGTCTGCGTGGGTCTCCTCCAGTCGGTCCGGTTTCCTCCCACAGTCTGAAAGACGTGCTGGTGAGGGTGCATTGGCCGCGCTAAATTCTCCCTCAGCGTTACCCCAACAGGTGCTGGAGTGTGGCGACTGGGGGATTTCCACAGTAACTTCATTGTGGTGTTAACGTAAGCCGACTTGCGACACCCGTGAATAAACTTTAAAACTTAAATATGTGGGGATCACACCACAGAAACTGGTCGGGGACAAAACGTTGTGCGACTTCAAGAAGAAATTTGCTAAATTGCCCCTCAGAATGTAGGTTAGAGGGAACAGCGGGGTAAATACGTGGGGTTATGGAAATAGGCCCCGGGTGGGATGGCTGTCGGAGCAGGCTCGATGGGCCGAATGGCCTCCTTCTGCACTGTAGGGATTCTATGGTTCTGCGACATGGTTCTTGGGGGCTAAAGGATCAAGGGATTTGGGGAGGGGAAGGGTAGGGTGGGGGGTGGGGGTGGAGAAGGAGACATCAGTACATTGACTTTGATGTAGGGTTATGGGGATAGGACGCGGGTGGGATGGCTGTCAGTGCAGGCTCGATGGGCCGAATGGCCTCTTTCTACAACGTAGGGGTTCTACGATACGGTTCTTGGGGCTACAAGGTCAAGGGATATGGGGTGGAGGGTGGGGGACAGGGGGAAGAGGAGGCGTCAGTAAATTGAATTTGACGTGGGGTTACAGGGATAGGGCCTGGGTGGGACCTTATCGGTGCAGTCTCGATGGGCTGAATGGACACTTCCTGCGATGTAGGGGTTCTATAATTTGAAATTTCCAAACCCCCCCACCAACAAGACAGGTTTTGAAGCCCTGCCCTCAAGAGCATCAGTCTGGGCTCAGGGGTCCAAGCTGTGTGGTCGGAACATGTCTTTGAGTGGAGGTCGGACTGCCCGGTTAAGTCGCTACCCCGGCACTAATCAACCGTTACCAGGGACAGAGAGAGGAAGGAAGGAAGGAAGGGGTGGGGTGGGAGCCATCTATTTCGATTAAGAGCTGCTAAAACAGGACCTCCGTTCCCTCTGCCAGGTCTCAGACACACTTGCAACTCACAGGGGTGGATGCCAGCGCATCAAACTCTGCCAACACAAAGACGGAACACACACACACACACACACACACACACACACACACACACACACACACACACACACACACACACACACACACACGCTGATCAGGGATTATCATCAGGGAAAACCCCAAGTTACGCTGCAGAGGAGGCTTCCAGGCTGCCTCTCTTCACCAGCTGTGAGGCACATCTGTCCACGAGCTGGGCACCCCCCCCCCCCCCCACAATCTTCAGGTTTTCTAGGTGTCCAGATCACCAACAACCTGTCCCCCTCCCCTCCACGCTGACACTATAGCTAAGAAAGCCCACCAACGCCTCTACTTTCTTGGAGGCCAAGGAACCCGCTGTGATTCCCACCAACTTTTACAGACGCACCACAGAAAGCATTCTTTCTGGTTGTATCACAGCTCGGTCTGGGCTCCTGCTCTGCCCAAGGCCGCAAGGAAATACAAAAGGGTCGTGAATGTAGCCCCAATCCATCACACAAACCAGCCTCCCATCCATTGACTCCGTCTACACTTCCCGCTGCCTCGGGGAAAAGCAGCCGGCATAATCAAGGACCCCCCCCACACACCCCGGACATTCTCTCTTCCACCTTCTTCCATCGGGAAAAAGATACAAAAAAAGTCTGTAGAGGAGGTTCACAACAATGATCCCAGGAATGAAAAGCTTGACGTATTTGAGGACTTTGGGTCTGCACTTGGAATTTAAAAGGACAGGGGTGTGCACATGTGTGTGTGTGTGTGTGTGGGATCTCATTGAAACTCGCCGAAAGACCTGGATAGAGTGGACATGGGGAAGATATTTCCATTAGTGGGAGAGACTAGGATGGGGGGCACAGCCTGACTGTCAAGGGACAATCCTTTAAAACAGAGATGAGAAGGAATTTCTTCAGCCAGGGAGTGGTGAATCTGTGGAACTCTTTGCCGCAGAAGGCTGTGGAGGCCAAGTCATTGAGACAGAGATAGAGAGGGTCCTGATTAATAAGGGGATCCAGGGGGAAAAGGGCAGGAGAATGGGGGATGAGAAAACTATCAGCCACGATTGAACGGTGGAGCAAACTCGATGGGCCGAGTGGCCTAATTCTGCTGCTCTCTCTAATGGTTTGATTACCGTAGAACAAAATCAAGGGATTCTTCAACAAACTCTCCTGCTAACCTGGGTCAAGCGAGATCAGGCAGCATACAGCTGATCGCGCGTACAAACAAGTATAATATCCAGGCCCCATTTCTGACAGAAAATACAAACAGATCCTTCGCACTTTAACAGAAAAACAAACAGCAAATTGGGGAATAATATTGTCCGGAGCGAGGGAGCTGTGTTTCTAATCTGCAGTTAAAAAGTTGCAAGAGGCGTCACAGTTGCCAGCTCTGCGGCACTGCTACTGGCGGGAGTGGTCAATTGCAGCGTGACAGTCACAAGTTTACATAGAACAATCCCAGTGCTATTGCGGACACAGCGATTTGCAACAGAAATGCCCCCTGTACCAAACGTTCTAAACCTCCCAAGCGTGAGGAGTGGCGTCATAGGACGAAGCAAAACTTGGCAAAAAATGAAAGCAGAGATTGATGGGGTCAGTTATAAACCTCGGGTTAACAGGATAGAGTCAGGTGCAGAGAAGTGTGACGTGATGCACTTTGGAAGAATTAATACGGAGAGACGGGATACCATGAAAGGGAATGATTTAGAACTGCGGCGATGGGGAAACATTGGAGTCCGTAGGCAAAATTCCTAAAAGGTGACGGGTTGGGGGAGGCGGGAGGGGGTTGAGAAAGTGATTTTTTTTTTTGCAAAAATGTAGGCTGCTGGGGACGCAGGCAGAGGCGTAGAAAGTGGCGCAGTGGGTTAGCACTGCTGCCCCACAGCGCCAGGGACCAGGGTTCGATTCCCGGCTCGGGACACCGTCTGTGAGGAGTCTGCACGTTCTCCCCGTGTCTGCGTGGGTTCCCCCCACAGTCCAAAAGATGTAGGTTCACCTCCAGATGGTGGTGTCCCCAGGCATCTGCTGGTCTCACCCTTCTAGGGTGGGGGGAGGGGCAAGGGTTTGGAAGGTGCTGCCTAAGGAGCCTTGGTGAGTCGCTGCAGTGCATCTTGTAGATGGTACACACGGCTGACACTGCGCATCGGTGGTGGAGGGAGTGAGTGTTTGTGGATGGGGTGCCAATCAAGCGGGGGGTTGCTTTGTCCTGGATGGTGTCAAGCTTCTCGAGTGTT
>NW_027650853.1:0-22500 GCF_965287045.1 Carcharhinus amblyrhynchos
CCGCACCCTCATCACATCCACACCGCACCCTCATCACATCACACCGCACCCTCATCACACCCACACCCTCATCACATCACACCACACCCTCATCACATCACACCGCACCCTCATCACATCACACCGCACCCTCATCACATCACACCGCACCCTCATCACATCACACCGCACCCTCATCACATCACACCGCACCCTCATCACATCACACCGCACCCTCATCACATCACACCTCTCCCTCATCACATCACACCCTCATCACATCACACCTCACCCTCATCACATCACACCGCACCCTCATCACATCACACCTCACCCTCATCACATCACACCCTCATCACATCACACCTCACCCTCATCACATCACACCGCACCCTCATCACATCACACCTCACCCTCATCACATCACACCGCACCCTCATCACATCACACCTCACCCTCATCACATCACACCGCACCCTCATCACATCACACCACACCCTCATCACACCTCACCCTCATCACATCACACCCTCATCACATCACACCTCACCTCTCATCACATCACACCTCACCCTCATCACATCACACCACACCCTCATCACACCTCACCCTCATCACACCTCACCCTCATCACATCACACCTCACCCTCATCACATCACACCACACCCTCATCACACCACACCTCATCACACCTC
Source organism: Carcharhinus amblyrhynchos (assembly GCF_965287045.1). Classification (NCBI taxonomy): domain Eukaryota; kingdom Metazoa; phylum Chordata; class Chondrichthyes; order Carcharhiniformes; family Carcharhinidae; genus Carcharhinus; species Carcharhinus amblyrhynchos. The sequence continues at coordinate 676 of NW_027650853.1, forward strand.
ACCCTCATCACACCTCACCCTCATCACATCACACCTCACCCTCATCACACCTCACCCTCATCACATCACACCTCACCCTCATCACATCACACCTCACCCTCATCACATCACACCTCACCCTCATCACATCACACCGCACCCTCATCACATCACACCGCACCCTCATCACATCACACCGCACCCTCATCACATCACACCGCACCCTCATCACATCACACCTCTCCCTCATCACATCACACCTCACCCTCATCACATCACACCTCACCCTCATCACATCACACCGCACCCTCATCACACCTCACCCTCATCACATCACACCTCACCCTCATCACACCTCACCCTCATCACACCTCACCCTCATCACACCTCACCCTCATCACATCACACCTCTCCCTCATCACATCACACCTCACCCTCATCACATCACACCTCACCCTCATCACATCACACCTCACCCTCATCACACCTCACCCTCATCACACCTCACCCTCATCACATCACACCACACCCTCATCACACCTCACCCTCATCACACCTCACCCTCATCACACCTCACCCTCATCACACCTCACCCTCATCACATCACACCTCACCCTCATCACACCTCACCCTCATCACACCTCACCCTCATCACATCACACCACACCCTCATCACACCTCACCCTCATCACACCTCACCCTCATCACATCACACCTCACCCTCATCACACCTCACCCTCATCACATCACACCGCACCCTCATCACATCACACGGCACCCTCATCACATCACACCCTCATCACATCACACCTCACCCTCATCACATCACACCGCACCCTCATCACATCACACCCTCATCACATCACACCTCACCCTCATCACATCACACCGCACCCTCATCACACCTCACCCTCATCACATCACACATCACCCTCATCACATCACACCACACCCTCATCACACCTCACCCTCATCACATCACACCACACCCTCATCACACCTCACCCTCATCACATCACACCACACCCTCATCACACCTCACCCTCATCACATCACACCTCACCCTCATCACACCTCACCCTCATCACATCACACCTCACCCTCATCACATCACACCGCACCCTCATCACATCACACCTCACCCTCATCACATCACACCTCTCCCTCATCACATCACACCTCACCCTCATCACATCACACCTCACCCTCATCACATCACACCTCTCCCTCATCACATCACACCTCACCCTCATCACATCACACCTCACCCTCATCACATCACACCTCACCCTCATCACATCACACCTCACCCTCATCACATCACACCGCACCCTCATCACATCACACCGCACCCTCATCACATCACACCTCACCCTCATCACATCACACCTCACCCTCATCACATCACACCTCACCCTCATCACATCACACCTCACCCTCATCACATCACACCGCACCCTCATCACATCACACCGCACCCTCATCACATCACACCTCACCCTCATCACATCACACCGCACCCTCATCACATCACACCGCACCCTCATCACATCACACCTCACCACATCACACCTCACCCTCATCACATCACACCGCACCCTCATCACATCACACCTCACCACATCACACCTCACCCTCATCACATCACACCTCTCCCTCATCACATCACACCTCTCCCTCATCACATCACACCTCACCCTCATCACATCACACCTCACCCTCATCACATCACACCTCACCCTCATCACATCACACCTCACCCTCATCACACCTCACCCTCATCACACCTCACCCTCATCACACCTCACCCTCATCACATCACACCACACCCTCATCACACCTCACCCTCATCACACCTCACCCTCATCACACCTCACCCTCATCACACCTCACCCTCATCACATCACACCTCACCCTCATCACACCTCACCCTCATCACACCTCACCCTCATCACATCACACCACACCCTCATCACACCTCACCCTCATCACACCTCACCCTCATCACATCACACCTCACCCTCATCACACCTCACCCTCATCACATCACACCGCACCCTCATCACATCACACGGCACCCTCATCACATCACACCCTCATCACATCACACCTCACCCTCATCACATCACACCTCACCCTCATCACATCACACCGCACCCTCATCACATCACACCCTCATCACATCACACCTCACCCTCATCACATCACACCGCACCCTCATCACACCTCACCCTCATCACATCACACATCACCCTCATCACATCACACCACACCCTCATCACACCTCACCCTCATCACATCACACCACACCCTCATCACACCTCACCCTCATCACATCACACCTCACCCTCATCACACCTCACCCTCATCACATCACACCTCACCCTCATCACATCACACCGCACCCTCATCACATCACACCGCACCCTCATCACATCACACCCTCATCACATCACACCTCACCCTCATCACATCACACCGCACCCTCATCACACCTCACCCTCATCACATCACACATCACCCTCATCACATCACACCACACCCTCATCACACCTCACCCTCATCACATCACACCTCACCCTCATCACACCTCACCCTCATCACATCACACCTCACCCTCATCACATCACACCTCACCCTCATCACATCACACCTCACCCTCATCACATCACACCTCACCCTCATCACATCACACCGCACCCTCATCACATCACACCGCACCCTCATCACATCACACCTCACCCTCATCACATCACACCTCACCCTCATCACATCACACCTCACCCTCATCACATCACACCGCACCCTCATCACATCACACCTCACCACATCACACCTCACCCTCATCACATCATACCTCACCCTCATCATACCTCACCCTCATCACACCTCACCCTCATCACACCTCTCCCTCATCACACCTCTCCCTCATCACACCTCACCCTCATCACCTCATACCTCACCCTCATCACACCTCACCCTCATCACACCTCACCCTCATCACACCTCACCCTCATCACCTCATACCTCACCCTCATCACACCTCACCCTCATCACACCTCACCCTCATCACCTCATACCTCACCCTCATCACACCTCACCCTCATCACACCTCACCCTCATCACATCACACCTCACCCTCATCACACCTCTCCCTCATCACACCTCACCCTCATCACACCTCACCTCACCCTCATCACACCTCACCTCACCCTCATCACATCACACCGCACCCTCATCACATCACACCTCACCCTCATCACATCACACCTCACCCTCATCACATCACACCGCACCCTCATCACATCACACCGCACCCTCATCACATCACACCTCACCCTCATCACATCACACCGCACCCTCATCACATCACACCTCTCCCTCATCACATCACACCGCACCCTCATCACATCACACCTCTCCCTCATCACATCACACCGCACCCTCATCACATCACACCGCACCCTCATCACATCACACCGCACCCTCAGCACATCACACCGCACCCTCAGCACATCACACCTCACCCTCATCACACCTCACCCTCATCACATCACACCGCACCCTCATCACATCACACCTCACCCTCATCACATCACACCGCACCCTCATCACATCACACCTCACCCTCATCACATCACACCGCACCCTCATCACATCACACCTCACCCTCATCACATCACACCTCACCCTCATCACACCTCACCCTCATCACATCACACCGCACCCTCATCACATCACACCTCACCCTCATCACATCACACCGCACCCTCATCACATCACACCTCACCCTCATCACATCACACCTCTCCCTCATCACATCACACCTCACCCTCATCACACCTCACCCTCATCACCTCATACCTCACCCTCATCACACCTCACCCTCATCACACCTCACCCTCATCACCTCATACCTCACCCTCATCACACCTCACCCTCATCACACCTCACCCTCATCACCTCATACCTCACCCTCATCACACCTCACCCTCATCACACCTCACCCTCATCACACCTCACCCTCATCACCTCACCCTCATCACATCACACCTCACCCTCATCACACCACACCCTCATCACACCTCACCCTCATCACACCTCACCCTCATCACATCACACCTCACCCTCATCACACCTCACCCTCATCACATCACACCCTCACCCTCATCACATCACACCTCACCCTCATCACATCACACCGCACCCTCATCACATCACACCGCACCCTCATCACATCACACCTCTCCCTCATCACATCACACCTCACCCTCATCACATCACACCTCACCCTCATCACATCACACCGCACCCTCATCACACCTCACCCTCATCACATCACACCTCACCCTCATCACACCTCACCCTCATCACACCTCACCCTCATCACATCACACCTCTCCCTCATCACATCACACCTCACCCTCATCACATCACACCTCACCCTCATCACATCACCTCACCCTCATCACACCTCACCCTCATCACACCTCACCCTCATCACATCACACCACACCCTCATCACACCTCACCCTCATCACACCTCACCCTCATCACACCTCACCCTCATCACATCACACCTCACCCTCATCACACCTCACCCTCATCACACCTCACCCTCATCACATCACACCACACCCTCATCACACCTCACCCTCATCACACCTCACCCTCATCACATCACACCTCACCCTCATCACACCTCACCCTCATCACATCACACCGCACCCTCATCACATCACACGGCACCCTCATCACATCACACCCTCATCACATCACACCTCACCCTCATCACATCACACCTCACCCTCATCACATCACACCGCACCCTCATCACATCACACCGCACCCTCATCACATCACACCGCACCCTCATCACATCACACCGCACCCTCATCACACCTCACCCTCATCACATCACACATCACCCTCATCACATCACACCACACCCTCATCACACCTCACCCTCATCACATCACACCACACCCTCATCACACCTCACCCTCATCACATCACACCACACCCTCATCACACCTCACCCTCATCACATCACACCTCACCCTCATCACATCACACCGCACCCTCATCACATCACACCTCACCCTCATCACATCACACCTCTCCCTCATCACATCACACCTCACCCTCATCACATCACACCTCACCCTCATCACATCACACCTCTCCCTCATCACATCACACCTCACCCTCATCACATCACACCTCACCCTCATCACATCACACCTCACCCTCATCACATCACACCTCACCCTCATCACATCACACCGCACCCTCATCACATCACACCGCACCCTCATCACATCACACCTCACCCTCATCACATCACACCTCACCCTCATCACATCACACCTCACCCTCATCACATCACACCGCACCCTCATCACATCACACCGCACCCTCATCACATCACACCTCACCCTCATCACATCACACCGCACCCTCATCACATCACACCGCACCCTCATCACATCACACCTCACCACATCACACCTCACCCTCATCACATCACACCGCACCCTCATCACATCACACCTCACCACATCACACCTCACCCTCATCACATCACACCTCTCCCTCATCACATCACACCTCTCCCTCATCACATCACACCTCACCCTCATCACATCACACCTCACCCTCATCACATCACACCTCACCCTCATCACACCTCACCCTCATCACACCTCACCCTCATCACACCTCACCCTCATCACACCTCACCCTCATCACATCACACCACACCCTCATCACACCTCACCCTCATCACACCTCACCCTCATCACACCTCACCCTCATCACACCTCACCCTCATCACATCACACCTCACCCTCATCACACCTCACCCTCATCACACCTCACCCTCATCACATCACACCACACCCTCATCACACCTCACCCTCATCACACCTCACCCTCATCACACCTCACCCTCATCACATCACACCTCACCCTCATCACACCTCACCCTCATCACATCACACCGCACCCTCATCACATCACACGGCACCCTCATCACATCACACCCTCATCACATCACACCTCACCCTCATCACATCACACCTCACCCTCATCACATCACACCGCACCCTCATCACATCACACCGCACCCTCATCACATCACACCCTCATCACATCACACCTCACCCTCATCACATCACACCGCACCCTCATCACACCTCACCCTCATCACATCACACATCACCCTCATCACATCACACCACACCCTCATCACACCTCACCCTCATCACATCACACCACACCCTCATCACACCTCACCCTCATCACATCACACCTCACCCTCATCACACCTCACCCTCATCACATCACACCTCACCCTCATCACATCACACCGCACCCTCATCACATCACACCGCACCCTCATCACATCACACCCTCATCACATCACACCTCACCCTCATCACATCACACCGCACCCTCATCACACCTCACCCTCATCACATCACACATCACCCTCATCACATCACACCACACCCTCATCACACCTCACCCTCATCACATCACACCTCACCCTCATCACACCTCACCCTCATCACATCACACCTCACCCTCATCACATCACACCTCACCCTCATCACATCACACCTCACCCTCATCACATCACACCTCACCCTCATCACATCACACCTCACCCTCATCACATCACACCGCACCCTCATCACATCACACCGCACCCTCATCACATCACACCTCACCCTCATCACATCACACCTCACCCTCATCACATCACACCTCACCCTCATCACATCACACCGCACCCTCATCACATCACACCTCACCACATCACACCTCACCCTCATCACATCATACCTCACCCTCATCATACCTCACCCTCATCACACCTCACCCTCATCACACCTCTCCCTCATCACACCTCTCCCTCATCACACCTCACCCTCATCACCTCATACCTCACCCTCATCACACCTCACCCTCATCACACCTCACCCTCATCACACCTCACCCTCATCACCTCATACCTCACCCTCATCACACCTCACCCTCATCACACCTCACCCTCATCACCTCATACCTCACCCTCATCACACCTCACCCTCATCACACCTCACCCTCATCACATCACACCTCACCCTCATCACACCTCTCCCTCATCACACCTCACCCTCATCACACCTCACCCTCATCACACCTCACCTCACCCTCATCACACCTCACCTCACCCTCATCACATCACACCGCACCCTCATCACATCACACCTCACCCTCATCACATCACACCTCACCCTCATCACATCACACCGCACCCTCATCACATCACACCTCACCCTCATCACATCACACCGCACCCTCATCACATCACACCTCTCCCTCATCACATCACACCGCACCCTCATCACATCACACCGCACCCTCATCACATCACACCGCACCCTCAGCACATCACACCTCACCCTCATCACACCTCACCCTCATCACATCACACCGCACCCTCATCACATCACACCTCACCCTCATCACATCACACCGCACCCTCATCACATCACACCGCACCCTCATCACATCACACCGCACCCTCATCACATCACACCTCACCCTCATCACATCACACCTCACCCTCATCACATCACACCTCTCCCTCATCACATCACACCTCACCCTCATCACACCTCACCCTCATCACCTCATACCTCACCCTCATCACACCTCACCCTCATCACACCTCACCCTCATCACCTCATACCTCACCCTCATCACACCTCACCCTCATCACACCTCACCCTCATCACCTCATACCTCACCCTCATCACACCTCACCCTCATCACACCTCACCCTCATCACCTCACCCTCATCACATCACACCTCACCCTCATCACATCACACCTCACCCTCATCACATCACACCCTCATCACATCACACCTCACCCTCATCACATCACACATCACCCTCATCACATCACACCTCACCCTCATCACACCTCACCCTCATCACACCTCACCCTCATCACACCCCACCCTCATCACACCTCACCCTCATCACACCTCACCCTCATCACACCTCACCCTCATCACATCACACCTCATCCTCATCACATCACACCTCTCCCTCATCACACCTCACCCTCATCACATCACACCTCTCCCTCATCACATCACACCGCACCCTCATGACATCACACCTCACCCTCATCACATCACACCTCTCCCTCATCACACCTCACCCTCATCACATCACACCGCACCCTCATCACATCACACCTCACCCTCATCACATCACACCTCACCCTCATCACATCACACCGCACCCTCATCACATCACACCGCATCCTCATCACATCACACCGCACCCTCATCACATCACACCGCACCCTCATCACATCACACCTCACCCTCATCACATCACACCCTCATCACATCACACCGCACCCTCATCACATCACACCGCACCCACATCACATCACACCTCACCCTCATCACATCACACCGCACCCTCATGACATCACACCTCTCCCTCATCACATCACACCTCTCCCTCATCACATCACACCGCACCCTCATCACATCACACCTCACCCTCAGCACATCACACCTCACCCTCATCACATCACACCTCACCCTCATCACACCTCACCCTCATCACCTCATATCTCACCCTCATCACACCTCATCCTCATCACACCTCACCCTCATCACCTCATACCTCACCCTCATCACACCTCACCCTCATCACACCTCACCCTCATCACATCACACCTCACCCTCATCACATCACACCTCACCCTCATCACATCACACCTCACCCTCATCTCACCTCTCCCTCATCTCACCTCTCCCTCATCTCACCTCTCCCTCATCTCACCTCACCCTCATCACATCATTCCTCACCCTCATCACATCATACACCCCCCCCCCCCAAAAAAAAACCTGACCTTTCAGCTGGAATTAAGCTCCAAGCAGGGGATTGGGGTGGGGGGGGGAAGTGTCCTGATTTAAAGGGGGTCGCAGCTCCCCCCCCCCTGTAAGGATGGAGAGGTTGCCTACCTTGCGGGATATGGATGACCCCCACCGTCAGCCCCGAGATGATGTCCCCGGTCAGCCAGCGCTGGAGCCGGTACCGGGGCAGCCAGGTTAGACAAGGCAGCCGCTCCCCGAGGAAGCGCTTCCAGAGGCGGGCAGAGCACAGGCGGCTCCCGCTGGCCCTCCAGCCCCGGCTCTCCTCTCCCTGCGCTCTGCCGAAGCGCTGGCTGAAACACTCCTCGGTGTAGACAGAGCGGTAGATAGCCACCCCACTCATCGCTGCTTCCTCCTGCTGTGTGCAGAGGGAGACAGACCGGCCTCCGACTTGTCCCAACTCTGTGTCTCCAACAGGGAGTGACTTCCTGGGGTCTTTGATCAGACTAAACACAGTCTGTGCCTTCTATAAATACCTGTGTGTGTGTGTGTGTGTGAGTGAGCTAAGAAATCTCATAGGTTAATGTGCAAGGGGGAGGTGGGCAGCCTTCACTGCCCCCCCCCACCCTCATGAGTGACACTGTGCCCTCAGAGGGTGGTGATCGTACACCCCCACAGTGCAGAAAGAGGCCCCTCCGAGTCTGCACCAAACACAATCCCACCCCAACCCCTACCCCCATATACTATACCCCTCGAACCTACACATCCCTGGACACTAAGGGGCAATTTCTTAGCCAATCGACCTAACCCGCACGTCTTTTGGACTGTGGGAGGAAACCAGAGGAAACCCACGCAGACACGAGGAGAATGCGCAAACTCCACGCAGTGGAGATGAGGGGGTTGAGCTATGAGGAGAGGCTGAATAAACTGGGCTTGTACTCATTGGCGTTTAGAAGGATGAGGGGGGGATCTTATAGAGATGTATAAGATAATGAAGGGGATGGATAGGGTAGAGGTAGAGAGATTCTTCCTGCTTAGAAAGGACAGCAGGACTAGAGGGCACAGCCTCAAGATAACAGTGTTTACTCGTTGGAATTTAGAAAGATGAGGGGGATCTTATAGAGACGTATAAGATAATGAAGGAGATGGATAGGGTAGAGGGAGAGAGATTCTTCCCGCTTAGAAAGGACAGCAGGACTAGAGGGCACAGCCTCAAGATAATGGGGGGTGCAGTTTAGAACGGAGTTGAGGAGGAACTTCTTCACTCAAAGGGTGGTGAATCTCTGGAATTCTCTGCCCGTTGAAGTGGTGGAGGCTGCCTCGCTAAATATATTTAAGTCACGGGTAGATAGATTTCTGATAGACAGGGGAGAAAGCGGGAAAGTGGAACTGAGCCACGACAGATCAGCCATGATCTTATTGAATGGCGGGGCAGGCTCAAAGGGCTAGATGGCCTACTCCTGCTCCTATTTCTTATGTTCTTAAAAAGTCTGACAACACCAGGTTTCAGTCCAGCCGATTTATTTGATAGTAAACTCACTAGCTTTCGGGTTAGCCCCTTCGTCAGGTGATGATGTGATGAGGGAGACGGCGAACCCCGAAAGCTAGTGAATTTACTATCAAATAAATCGGTTGGACCGAAACCTGGTGTTGTCAGACTTTTTACTGTGTGGAGTTTGCACATTCTCCTCGTGTCTGCGTGGGTTTCCTCTGGTTTTCCTCATACTTTTTACTGTGTTTACCCCAGCATCTGCGCATCAAAACTCCGCACAGACGGCGACCCCGAGCCGGGAATCGAACCCAGGAGCTGTGAAGCAGCAGTGCTAACCCGCTGCGCTACCGTGCTTGCGATGGACAAGGTCAGCACTCATTCTGTCTCCGCCAGGGCAGAAATCTTTCCCTGCCCCCCGTCCCCTCCGCCCCGTTCATTCAGCCCTGACCCCAGGACAGGGACTGCTCTGCCAAGTGTGGGGCAAACACATTTCACTGCTCAAATTGCCGAGAATATGTGCAAAGATGAACCTGTGCCACGGCGAGATTGTTAGGACAGGAAGGAGTCTCGCAGCACCAGGTTAAAGTCTATTTGGTCGTAAACGACACGAGCTTTCAGGGCTCTGCCCCTTCGTCAGGCCAGCAGAGAGTTCTGGTCACAAACGGGGCTTAGATGCAGGTACCAAATAAACTTGGTGTTGTAGAACATACATAGAACACCACAGCACAAACAGGCCCTTCGACCCACAAGTTGCGCCGATCACATCCATACCTACCAAGCCATAGAACTATCTGTAACTCCCAATCCCATTAAATCCCATATACTCATTCAGAAGTCTTTTACAAGACCCCAGTGAGTTCGCCTCTACCACCACTGACGGCAGCCGATTCCACTCACTCACCACCCTCTGAGTGAAAAACTTACCCCTAACATCTCCTTTGTACTTGCTCCCCAGCACCTTAAACCTGTGTCCTCTCGTAGTGACCATTTCAGCCCTGGGAAATAGCCTCTGAGAATCCACCCTATCTATTCCTCTCAACATTTTATAAACCTCTATCAGGTCGCCTCTCAACCTTCGTCTCTCCAGGGAGAAGAGACCGAGCTCCCTCAACCTATCCTCATCAGGGATGCCTCCCAATCCAGGCAACATCCTTGTAAATCTCCTCTGCACCCTCTCAATAGCTTCTACGTCTTTCCTATAATGAGGTGACCAGAACTGCGCACAGTACTCTAAGTGGTGTCTGACAAGGGTCTTATAAAAGTTGCAGCATTACCTCCCGACTCCTAAACTCAATCCCTCGATTAATGAAGGCCAGTACACCATACGCCTTCTTGACCACATCCTCCACCTGCGAGGCCAATTTAAGAGTCCTATGGACCCGGACCCCAAGATCCTTCTGCTCCTCAACACTGCTAAGACTCCTACCCTTGATATTGTACTCCTGCATCCCATTGGTCCTGCCAAAATGGACCACTACACATTTATCCGCGTTGAAGTCCATCTGCCACTTCTCCGCCCAGTCTTGCATCCTATCTATGTCCCGCTGCAACTTCTGACATCCCTCCAGACTATCCACAACACCACCAACCTTCGTATCGTCTGTGAACTTACTAACCCATCCCTCCACTTCCTCATCCAGGTCATTTATGAAAGTGACAAACGGCAAGGGTCCCAGGACAGATCTCTGGGGCACTGGTGACCGACCTCCATGCAGAAAAAGACCCATCCACGACCACTCTCCGCCTCCTGCAGGCAAGCCAGTGAGGCTTTTCACCGTGTTTCCCCCAGCCCAATCTCCGCATCGAGATTGTTAGGAGGCAGTGCAGAGCAGCCCTGTCTTCTGAAGGAATGTCTCATCCAAGCACTGAGGGGCATAACGCAGAGGCGTCTTTTGCCTCCAATCAACCCAGATCCAACACAGGTTCTTGACTGCACAAAGTCAGCAACTCAAAGGACGATCGTTTCATAAGAACACACTTCAGTCGCGAGATCTATAACGTTATATCAAAGGTGACATTCCTTAAAATGGAATTAGAATCGCAAAGGAGCCACTTCCACAGACTCCCTACAGTGCAGGAGGGGGCCATTCGGCCCATCCAGCCTGGTCCGCCAACAATCCCACCCCATCACTGTAACCCCATCTTGATTTCGGCATGAATTGGCCACTTGGGGTGGCACAGTGGGTTAGCATTGCTGCCTCACAGCGCTAGGGACCTGGGTTTCGTTCTGACCTCGGGACACTGTGCGGAGTTTGCACGTTCTCACCGTGTCTGTGTGGGTTTCTCCCGGGTGCCCTGGTTTCCTCCCACAGCGCAAAATGTGTCAGTTAGGTGGATTGGCCATGCTAAATTGCCCCTTAGTGTCCAAAGCTGCGTAGGTTAGGGTGGATTGGCCATGCTAAATTGTCATTGAGTGTCCAAAGATATGTAGGTTAGGGTGGATTGGCCATGCTAAATTGCCCCTTAGTGTCCAAAGCTGCATACGTAAGGGTGGATTGGCCATGCTAAATTGTCCCTTAGTGTCCAAAGCTGCTTAGGTTAGTGGATCAGCCATGCTAAATTGCCCCTTAGTGCCCAAAGATGTGTAGATTAGGAGGATTGGTCATGCTAAGTTGCCCCTCAGTGTCCAAAGATGTGTAGGTTAGGTGGATTGGCCAGGCTAAATTGTCCCTTAGTGTCCAAAGATGTACAGGTTAGGTGGATTGGCCGTGCTAAATTGCCCCTTAGTGTCCAAAGATGGTAGGTTAGGAGGATTGGCCATGTTAAATTGCCCCTTAGTGTCCAAAGATGGTAGGTTAGGAGGATTGGCCGTGCTAAATTGCCCCTTAGTGTCAGGGGAATTAGGTGGGTAAATATGTGAGGTTATGGAATGGGACCTGGGTGGGATTGTTGTCAGTGCAGACTCGACGGGCCAAATGGCCTCCTTCTGCACTGTAGATCCTGTGGTTAAAAACTTCAATCAGGGCAAGTGTGGGCTACCCATCCAAGGCCCTGACCACCCCCGTGTTAAATTGTACAATCCCACACTGTCCCCACCCTGCCACCACCTCTCCCCAGCGTGTTAGAGATTGGGAAGGGCTCGGGGTGAGTGTAAAATCCTGGCCCATGTCCTTCGCTAGCGCTGACCTGTGGGTGGACGTGAAATGTCTTGAGTCAAACCCCCAGAAAAATTCACTCCGTGAGGTCGTTTGGCTGTGCTAAATTCTCCCTCATTTATACCCAAACAGGAGCGTGGCGAAGATTTTCGCAGTAACTTCATTGCAGTGTTAATGTGAGCCCGCTGGTGACACGGGTCAATAAATCTTTTTCAAGGAACGAAAAGTTGGGCTGAGGAAAACAGAAAAATGCTCCGCTCCCCACAGCTAATGCCCACTCTCCCATACTGACGGACAATGTTCGGAGATTGCCTCCCCAAGTGACCCAGGGGTCAAGTCAAGGGGCAAACTTTGGCACAATTGGTCACAAGCGACTCCTGATTTCCCATCCCTTTTCCAGAGGGTCCGCTCCAGGCTTTCGACTTGCAGAATTTAGTAGGCCCAAATCCTGGGCCAGGGACGTTCCACCTGAGTGGCGCAGGGAGGAAACTGTAGGTGAGTGATCCAACTGGACAAAGAGGCCAAATATTAGCGCAGGATATCGCCATCTGATTTCCTGTTTGGCCTCCGACATAATAAGAACATAAGAACATAAGAAATAGGAGCAGGAGTAGGCCATCTAGCCCTTCGAACCTGCCCCGCCATTCAATAAGATCATGGCTGATCTGTCGTGGCTCAGTTCCACATTCCCGCCCTCTCCCCATAACCCTTAATCCCCTCGCTTATCAAAAACCCATCAACCCGCGTCTTAAAAATATTTAGCGAGGCAGCCTCCACCACTTCAACGGGCAGAGAATTCCAGAGATTCACCACCCTTTGAGTGAAGAAGTTCTTCCTCAACTCCGTTCTAAACCGCACCCCCTTTATCTTGAGGCTGTGCCCCCAAGTCCTACTGTCCTTTCTGAGCGGGAAGAGTCTCTCCACCTCTATCCTATCCATCCCATTCATCATCTTATACGACTCAATGAGATCTCCCCTCATTCTTCTAACCTCTAACGAGTACAAGCCTAGTTTATTCAGCCTCTCCTCATAGCTCAACCCCCTCAACTCCGGTATCAGCCTAGTAAACCTCCTCTGCACTCCCTCCAAGGCCAAAATATCCTTGCGTAAGTGCGGCGACCAAAACTGCACACAGTACTCCAGCTGCGGCCTCACCAATGCCCTATACAGCCGCAGCAAGACCTCCCTACTTTTATATTCAATCCCCCTCGCTATGAAGGCCAGCATCCCATTAGCCTTCCTGACCACCATAAGCAAGGTCACTGACAAATTGACAGCTTAATAATACTCCCATGCTATAAATTCAGTGCGTTCAACCTGGATTGCTTTTCTAAATGGCCTATTATGCCAACAATTCTTGGCGGAGTACTTCCTTCTGTTCCTTTGACATTGATCGATTTGAATAGTACACTGCAGCTCGGAATGGTATCAGTATTTGGTTTCAGCGCTGCCCGAAAGGATGATGCCATACTTTCCTGTTTCACACGCCCTGACTCACGAGGTTAAAAACTCTCGAAAGATAAATGTTGACTGTTCCTTAACCTCGCCTCGGCGAACAGGAAGTCACTCGCCGTCGTTTGTGGTAAACCGAGTCCACTCCCATCGTCCGCTCACCCCGCGCCAGCCGGAATGGCAGGAGAGGCCTGTCGGGTAGGCCTCATTATGCAAATCAGTCCCTCAAAGGCGTGCCAGGGGAAGGTGGCAAGTGTCCTGCCTTTTCCGTTCCTGCCAAAGGGACCAGGCCCAAAGTATGTTTGGGGTTTTTCCTGCCAGAGAATCACAGTCACGTGACCTGCTTGGCCAACCTGCCTTGCTGTATCGAGGCAGAGCCCGGAATGTTCCGGTCCCTTCCGCCGGTGGGATCTTCCAGCCCCGCTGACCGCGAACCCTGGCCACTGGTTTTCCACGCTGGTGGGCCCGTGCAACGGAAACCCCTGCTGACAGCGGCGGGAATGGAAGATCCCATGGTCGGCCAATGGCGGAGCTGTCTCCCGCCACCGTGAAACACTGCACAGCGGGGTGTGGGAAGTCCAGCCCACAGAGAGTAAGAGCCAGCAGTTCTTTTATTATTCAAGGCTGAGTCCAGTATTTATTGCCCATCTCTAATTGCCCCTTGAGAGGGTGGTGAGTGAGCCGCCATCTTGAACCGCTGCAATACATGTGGTGTAGGTACACCCACAGTGCTGTTAGGGAGGGAGGTCCAGGATTGTTATTGGACGTCAGTCAGTCCGTGTGGTGTAGGTACACCCACAGTGCTGTTAGGGAGGGAGTTCTAGGATTGTTATTGGACATCAGTCAGTCCGTGTGGTGTAGGTACACCCACAGTGCTGTTAGGGAGGGAATTCCAGGATTGTTATTGGACGTCAGTCAGTCCGTGTGGTGTAGGTACACCCACAGTGCTGTTAGGAAGGGAGTTCCAGGATTGTTATTGGACATCAGTCAGTCCATGTGGTGTAGGTACACCCACAGTGCTGTAAGGGAGGGAGTTCCAGGATTGTTATTGGACATCAGTCAGTCCGTGTGGTGTAGGTACACCCACAGTGCTGTTAGGGAGGGAGTTGCAGGATTGTTATTGGACACCAGTCAGTCCATGTGGTGTAGGTGCACCCACAGTGCTGTTAGGGAGGGAGTTCCAGGATTGTTATTGGACATCAGTCAGTCCATGTGGTGTAGGTACACCCACTGTGCTGTTAGGGAGGAAGTCTGGAATGCTAACCTATCTCTATTAGTTCCAATTTAAGCAATATTCCTCTTCTAGACTTAAACTCCTCTTGAAAATTAGACAGTAACACACAGGCTTGTACTTGTTGACAGTCATAGAGCATTTGAACACTTCTGGAGGGAGAGAGAGAGAGAGACAGAGAGACACCTGTATTCCAATAGCCCCAAACAGCAGCCTCCAGAGAGCAAGAGAGAGACAGACAGAAAGTACACTTCTTATTTCTTTCAGAAAACCAACTGTTTTAAAATCAACCTGATCAAACTCTGGAACCTCAAGAGATACCTAAGTAAACACAAATGCATTTGCTCTGTTTAGACCGTGTGCCCAAATCAGCCATTACCCTGCATCCTCAACATTGTTGCCCAGACAAATTGGCACCATGTAAAATGGAGCTGAATTTTAAACATACCCCTTACACGAAACATGATTTTAAAAAAAAAGTCTTAAAGGCATATTATCATCACAGCAAGGAGAGTAGCATCGTCAACAGTGAGTGGTGGTGTTTCCAGATATCCTACCCCTCTCCTGTCCCCCCCACCCCCTCATATCCTGATGGGCAGGTTGCACTTGATGGGCAGGCTGCAATGGCAATTGGAACGTCATCCCTGTAGGTGGGTGTGCCACCTGCTGGTGGCAGTGGGAAGGTGCCACAATCGAGTGTTCACTGTTGCCCGTCTTCTGGCACTTTTAGGTTTCTGGGCCAGGGCGGCAGACGAAGAAGATGGGGCAGCGACTGCGGGGGGGGGAGCAAGGCAAGTGGGCAACGATGACCAGAGTGAGAGGGGGATTCTGCAGAGATGAACCTTTGGACTGAGGGACTGTTTCTGAGCTGTGGAACAAATGCTCAGGAAACGGCACCTGAGAGTTCAGGGTTAAAGGATTACAGCTCGGTCAGTGGTTACAGGAGCTTCAAGTATCATTGATAGTAATCCTGCACTTTGTTCAGACTCTGTGGCCTAAAAACTTAACCGTGTTTCAACATGACAAGACAGGACAAATTCCCCACGTTCAGGTGTGGGTTTCACCAATGAAATTTTGCTTTCTCCCTGCAGTGCAGAACGAGGCCGTTCAGCCCACCATTTCCACACTGACCACAATCCCACCCCAGACCCAATCCCCATAACCCCATATATTTACCCTGTTAACCCCCGAACACTAAGGGGCAATTTAGCATGGCCAATCCATCTTAGTGTCCAAAGACGTACAGGTTAGGTGGATTGGCCATGCTAAATTGCTTTTCGTGTCCAAAGATGTGTAGGTTAGGGGGATTGGCCATGCTAAATTGTCCCTTAGTGTCCAAAGATGTGTAGGTTAGGTGGATTGGCCATGCTAAATTGCTTTTCGTGTCCAAAGATGTGTAGGTTAGGGGGATTGGCCATGCTAAATTGTCCCTTAGTGTCCAAAGATGTGTAGGTTAGGGGGATTGGCCATGCTAAATTGTCCCTTAGTGTCCAAAGATGTGTAGGTTAGGTGGATTGGCCATGCTAAATTGCCCCTTAGTGTTCAAAGATGTGTAGGTTAGGTGGATTGGCCATGCTAAATTGCCCCTTAGTGTCCAAAGATGTGTAGGTTAGGGTGGATTGGCCATGCTAAATTGTCCCTTAGTGTCCAAAGATGTGTAGGTTAGGGTGGATTGGCCATGCTAAATTGTCCCTTAGTGTCCAAAGATGTGTAGGTTAGGGTGGATTGGCCGTGCTAAATTGCCCCTTAACATCAGGGGAATTAGTGAGGGGTGTTCCCGGGATGGGGGCTGGTTGGGAACCATGCTTTGGTGCAGACTCAATGGGCCTGTTACTGTCGGATTGTATCATTCTCAGCCTGGGTTTGTTGGTAAACCCGGGAAGTGAGAAGCTCAGACCCTTTGGTAGGCTGACAACTGCTGCGCTCGATGCCCCTTATCCTGCGCGAACGTCCTAGACGCACAAAGTGGTCTGTGGCCCAGACGGGTCCTCCAAACTGTCGCCAACTCTTCAAAGCCACAGGGTTGTTTGGTTACAAGCTACGCACTCCTCTGCTTCCTGGTATTGTTCGCATTGCTCCTTATCAGATGGGGCGGCCGGCTTGTGCTGGAGTTGCCTGCACGTCTGAATGGTTTAATCCTACCTGAGGGAGGCTGCACTGCACAGTTATACATAGAAGTTTCATTGTTCCTGGAATGAAGAATCGCTGCCTTCACTTCTCCCCATTTACAGACTTACCCTGGCCATTTGCCACTTGGCACAGGCCAATTCAGCGAGAGTGATGAAGTATTTTGTTGCCTGGTGTTCGAATTCATAGCTCGGCGTCTGCTGGGGGGGTGGAAATTGTATGCGAGCTTCTCCTCAGACCTCCCGTCGCACCAAAGTCACCGTTTGCAAAAAAATAACACCAGGACCTCACAATCCCTGTCCCGGGACCGCAATGGGAAAAGGGGTCCTTGCAGTAGATCTTTCAGGCATTCCCGAGGCCACCACAAGTGCGTTTCCCGGGGCCTTTTCCGCGACGTTTCTTTTTCGTTTCTGCCGTCGATATATCCCGACAGGGGGGGCGTTTGCCAGTCGGAGCTGGCGAAAGGGGAAGGCCGCGGGAGAGAGGCTTAGGCCGGGCGGGCAACCTCAGAGGCCTTCCGTGCCCCCTCCCGCCTTGGGCCTACACCCCAGCGTCTGCAGAGAGAGCCGGCATTCGTGTTAGTGGAAGTTCTCCGGCCCAAGAGGACACGTTATTGTGTGGTGCTGAATTATCCCCAACCCCTTTCAGAATGTCTCCCCCTACTCCGTGAATGTCTTCACAGAGCCAGACAGCGCAGAAGAGGCCCGCACCCACACATCGGAAACACCTACTCTCCCATCGAATCCCAGTTCCCAGCGCCTGGCCCTGAATGTGCCAAGTACTTACCCGGGTAGTTTTTAAAGGATGTGAGGCCCCCCCCCCCAGGCAGCACATTTCCAGACCCTCACCACCCTCTGGGGAGAAAAAGCTTTCCCTCAAATCCCTCCTAACCCCCTCACTTTGAGCCTGTGTCCCCCTCGTAACTGACCCTAAGGGGAACCACTGCTCCCTATCCACTCTGTCCCTTTACACCTCGATTGGGTCACCTTCTCTGCTCCAGAGAAAGCAACCCAATCCTTACCCAACCTCTCTACATAACCTAAACGCTCCATCCCTGGCAGTGTCCTGGTTAATCTCCTCCGTACCCCCTCCAGTGCGATCACACCCTTCCTGTAATGACCAGAACTGCACACAGTATTCCAGTTCTACACAACTCCAACATCACCTCCCTGCTTTTCTACTCTATACCCCGATTGATAAAAGTCCCACCTGCCTTTTTCACCACCCTGCGAACATACCCTTCCACCTCCAAAGAATCTATAGACAAATGCACAGAGGTTCCTTTGTTCCACAGAACCTCCCGGTGTCCCACCATTCATAGTATACTTTCTTGTCCAGTTACTCCTTCCAGAGTGTACCACCTCACACGTTACAGGGTTCAATTCCATCTGCCACTTACCCATCCCTTCCTGTAAGCCAAACCACCCTGCCTCACTGTTAACCACCCAAATCTTTACTTACTCGTTTTTAAGTTTACTATTTATTTGTGTCGCAAGTAAGGCTTCCATTAACACTGCGATGAAGTTACTGTGAACATCCCCGAGCCGCCACACTCCAGTTCGGGTTACACCGAGGGGGAATGTAGCCTGGCCAATGCACCCCTAACCCGCACGTCTTTCGGACTGTGGGAGAAAGCCCACGCAGACACAGGGAGAATGTGCAAACTCCCGCACAGACAGTGACCCGAGGCCGGGAATCGAACCCGGGTCCCTGGCGCTGTGAGGCAGCAGTGCTAACCCGCTGTGCCACCTTATATAAGTGATGAATAATAGGGGACTCTGTCCAGATCCCTGTGGTACACTGCTTCCAGTCGCTAAAACAGCTTTGGACAGAAGCACTCACCTCAAAACTGGAAAATCCCTGAGGTCAACAGACCTTTCCAACCTCCACCCCCACCCCGCTTCCCAAGGTTGGGGGTTGAGGGGAGGGAAAGTCCCCCCCCAACCCTCACCAAAAGCCCAGAACTCACATCAAACTGAAAGCTAACTGCATGAGGCCCGTCCTCCTTGCGATAAGAGAGAGATACAGCACCGAAACAGGCCCTTCGGCCCAACCCGTGCATGCTGACCAGATTTCCCAATCTGAACCAGTCCCGTTGGCCTGTGTTTGGCCCATATCCCTCTCCCCATCCATGTACCCGTCCAAATGTCCTTTAAATGTTGTCATTGTCCCCTCTACCACCACCTCTGGCAGCTCACTCCACACACCCTCTGTGTGAAAAAGTTGCCCCTCAGGTCCCCTTTCCCCTCTCACCTTTGACCTCTGCCCTCTAGTTTTGGACTCCCCTACCCCGGGGGAAAAGACTGCGGCTTATTCACCTTATCAATGCCCCTCATTATTTTATAAACCTCTATAAGGTCAGCCCTCCTACACTCCAGGGGGAAAAGTCCCAGTTTATCCAGCCTCTCCTTATAATTTAAACCTTTCCAGTCCCGGTAACATCCTTGTTAATCTGTTTTTACCCCCTTTCCAGACTAACAACAGCCTTCCTGTCGCAGGGTGATCTGAATTGTTCACCCTACTCCAAATATAGCCTCACCAATGTCTTAGAACACAATGTCCCAACTCCTGTACTCAGCGCTCTGACTGATGAAGGCAAGTGTGCCAAGCACCTCCTTCACCACCCTGTCGACCTGTGACGCCACTTTCAAGGACCGACGTCTCTCTCTGCTCAACAACACTCCCCAGGGTCCGAATATCTTCCGAATGTCTACAGCTCTCAAGACTTTGAACTTGCCCAGGGGCTTCCACTGGGGCGAAAGAGTCTCCTGTGACCATTGTAACAGCCACCCCGAGGGTAAGGGATTGCTGTAATCTCCGTAGGCTTGGAAACAAAAAGATTTGAACTTCCAGTTAAAAGCTGGATGAATGGTGCAACGTGTTAAAGCTTTTACTGTACAAAAATGTCAACAATAATGCACACTAGTGACTCAACACGACATTCTTTTTGTCGCGAGTGACTTGTACTTGGAATGGAATGGAGTAGTCCACTTTTACACTCGTCACAATTGCACGCCCATTCATTACTGGGCTGTGGGTGTCATTGGCCGGGCCAGCATTTATTGCCCATCCCTAATTGCCCCTTGAACTGAGCGTCTCGCTTGGCCATTTCACAGGGCAGTTGAGAGTCGCCCACATTGCTGTGGCTCTGGAGTCACATGTAGGCCAGACTGGGGTAAGGACGGGCAGGTTTCCTTCCCTAACGGGGAACCAGATGGGTTTTTCCGACAATAGTTTCATCAGTAGATTCTTAATTCCGGATTTTTTTTTATATGGAATTCAAATTCTATCATCAGCTGTGGCGGGATTCGAACCCGGGTCCCCCAGAGTACTCATTGAGTTTCTAGATCAACCATCCAGCAACAGTAGCGCTAAGCCATCGCCTCCTAGCTGGAGCAAACAGTTGCTGCCAGCTTCCAATGGGCTTGAATTTTTCCATTTCACAAATTTGTTTGAGTGACTACCTCCAGGTGTTTCCCTTAGTTTTCGGAGAGTTTGCTAAATCCACTCGCAGAATCTAAGCCTTCTCCAATCATTCTTTCCTTTTCGATACACCAAG